>NC_057809.1:293849076-293850458 GCF_018294505.1 Triticum aestivum
CGACACCTCGATCCTCGACCCCTAGACCCTCGACTCCTTTTCCCCTTGATCCTCGAGCCCTCGACCACTCGACGACCCTCTTTTCCCTCGGCAACCCTCCTTTTCTACTTTTCCTACTTCTTTTTTTCATCTTCTACTTCTACTTATTTTTCTCCATCTCCACTTCTACTTCTTTTTCTTCTTCTTCCTTCTTTTCCTTCTTCATCTTGTCTTCTTTTTCTTCTTCATTTTCCTTATTTTCATTCTTCCTCTTGACTTCCTTTTCTTCTTCAACTAATCAACCTAAACCAACTAATTAACCTAAATCAACTATAATCTACTAACCTAAAATCTACTAAAATCTACTAACCTAAAATACTCTAAAATCTATTAACCTAAAATCAACTAAAATCTATTAACCTAAAATCACCCTACTACTATTCATGTTAACCCATCCAACCATCCATATATCCATTGCAACACATGATGCAGTACCACACCTCACCTCCACCTCCAGGACACACACAACATGACCATGACTGACTTGTCAAGAAGAAGAGAACACATTTTAGTCCCACAGGAACAGCGTGCTCTCACCACCCCAGCCCTTGCTTTGGGGCTCGCTTTAGCTGTTCAAATCTACTACTAAGCTACAAGAAAAAAAGTTAAAGAGAGGAGGAGGGAATCAGAAGGGTTGGGGGTTGGGAGCAAAAGCATGGCTTGCTGCTTTGCTTGGCAGGTTGGCTGGTGTTCCTCTGCTTTCTCTTTGCCACTGCTTTAATTTTCACTTGCCTCTTTGTTGTTTTCATTGTGGAAAATTGCTTCTTGGTTTTTGGTGCCATGTTGAATGCAAACATGTTTATTTTATGTGCATAAAGTAAATTCAAATTAGCATAAATTTTGAAATTTTGGTGGAAAAAAGTGGACATGTACAATAGGCTAGGCAAAGCAAGATGGGGAACTGGCAAAAGCCTCTCTAGTGGGCTTGGGTTACTTTATTAGGTGAGAACCTACAGATTGTGTGTTGGTCCTTCTTTGCTGACCTGTTATTTGTTGGTTTCCTCTCTGGCAAAACTTACTGTGTGGTTCTGAAACTGATACAGTGACAAGGGAAAAAGAAAGTGGGCATCAAAACCAAACAATGTACTAATAGTCCTTTTAGGTCTTCTTTCTTTGTGGCAAAACTTACTATGTGGTTCTTTTCTTCTTTTTCTGTTTTCTTTCTTCTTCTTCTTCTTCTTCTTTCTATGTTTTCTCCTCCTAGTCCTTTTAGGTCTTCTTTCTTTCTTTCTTTTATTTTCTTGTTCTTGGGCTTATCTAACTAAGTAAAAACCTAAAAAACTAACTAAGTAATTAACCTAAAGAAATAACTAGCTAACTAATTAACCTATGTACATTAGGGT
>NC_057809.1:293851081-293852828 GCF_018294505.1 Triticum aestivum
TCGGGGGCGGCGGTGGCAGTGGGGGTCAGCGGCGGGGCCGGTGGGCACGGGGACGGCGGGCACGGGGGTGGCGCGGGTGAGGTGAGGGAGAAAGAGAGGGGAGAGAGAAAGGGGTGGGGCGCGGGGCCGGCCGCTTTTTAGTTAGGTTTAATTTCTTTGTAAAGAGCGTAGCTAGTGGGGTGGGGCCGGGGGTAACGGCCGTTAGGCTGGCTATTCTCTTTGCCATCTGCTCGCGGACGGCAAAGAAAGTGGCCGTTAGGTGGTTCTCGTTAGTGCGCCACCCTCCCTCCTTGTCGTCTGCTAGCACACGGCAAAGTTTCTATGTCGTCTGCTAGTAGACGACAAAGAGCTGGCTGACGGCAAACATGGTCTTTGCCGTCAGCTCTTTCTTTAAGATGATAGCAAAGACCTTCTTTGCCGTCAGCTAGCGGACGGCAAGAGCTGGCTGACGGCAAAGATTCTGATTCCAGTAATGGACGACACATTGGTAGGTTTGAGTGCCACAAAAAATAAGCGAAAGGCTGCACGGCCAACAAATAGTCGTGAAAACGCACAATACGAGGAGTTGAGTAAGCAGACACGGTTTTGCAGCATTTTTCGAGGTAAAGGATATGAGAAGATGACCTGTCCACAAAGAGGGGATTTGCCCAAGCAACCAAGAAAAGAGAATGCATGTTCACAAACGGGTACTTTTCTCTCTATAGGTATGTTCTACAATAAGCGTGTGCCGTGAAGCAAGAAAATGATACATGTCGATAATGTTCTAATCGTGTCGCTACTTATGACGAGTTTCTAATGGATCTATGAAAGAGAAAACACCAGCAATCCAATCTAATCCAATCCAATTCAATAATGCCGTGTTAAAATAGAGAACATGAACTTACACCGCACGGGAGGTGGAGTCTGTGAGTCATGATTATTATTTATGATATTATTATTTTTTTTCCTGTTGCAACGCAAGATATTTGTGCTAGTATATAGCAAACGGGGATAATCCAGGGCGGCCAAACGGATCGCCGTGGACTCTGACTGCTTCGTTCCCTCGCGAGCGCGTCCGGCTACCCCGGTCTAGTCCCCGTCGTCGATACCCACCCCACTGGCTAAACTGCATCACCACCTCGCCCCCTTCCTCCTCTTCGGTGACGCTTCCCCTCCCCAGACCCTCCGTCCGGGTAAGCCTTGTGCTGCTGCTGCTGCTGCTACAGTGGCGTATCCTGCTGCCCCCGTCCCCGCGTCGCTCGGATCTGTCATTTCTGCTCGCCGCTTATTTCAGATCCATTAGGTGCCTAGCGTGCTACTTTGCCGGTGCCGCGATCTCGCCGCGGAGCTGCCCGGTGCGTGTGCGTTGCTTTTTCTCTGCGCGGGCGGGTCAAGAGCGTGCTGCGAATTGTGATCTCCCGTGGTAGCACCTGTTGTTGTGAAAGGGAGTCACTGGAGTGCCTACTTGGTTCGCCGGCATAGAGTGGTTAGGTGCAGAAATTGCTTCGTCGCTGTGGAATTGAGAGTAGTTTTTAGTTTTTTTCTTTTTTGAAAGATCCAGCAACCGCTGCCTTTTTATTGTGATAGGTTTTTGGACAAATGGTGAATTTTATTGGCTTAAAACGAAGCATCAAGAGAATACAAACACAATGAGCATACACCCAGCCCCTGCATAACTAAGATGCACATAGCCGACACCAAGGGTATGCACACAAAAATACGACGGCAAATAATAATGTCATATAACACCAAAGCTATGATTAGGTGA
>NC_057809.1:293853221-293854526 GCF_018294505.1 Triticum aestivum
AGATCTGCGACAAAGTATAACAATGACCATATCTGCACCAACTATCTCATGGCATCACACAAACGAAGAGGTTCTTCAGCAGCAACACCTTCAGAAAGGTAGTGACGCTCAAGCGCCAATGTCACTGGATCCAACCACCCAAGGCTAGAATCTATATTTTCACCTTAAAGAACCAGTCCAAGCATATCCGAGCAATGCCTTCAACAAGGTAACAACGTAAAAACATCACCATTGTGAAATATAACCAACTCGGGTTAGACCTAGCTTTCACCCTGGAGCTCCAGACCGGGTGCTCGAGTAGCACCACCTTCGATTTCACTTATGCGTTGTCGCCACCACTTTTTAGCGATCCCAACAGCTACATGCGATGTGTGACCGCCGCCGTTGTGCACCACCATCGATTTCACTTATGTGTTGTCGCCACCACTTTTTAGCGATCCCAGTAGCTACATGCGATGCGTGACCGCCTCCATTGCACAACCATCCCTCTGTGTCATGCTATCGTCCATAGTTTGCATCTCATCGCCAAAGTAAGCTACCTGATCTGGAGAGAGGAACCCTCATGAAGACGTTTTGGTGGCCACCACAATCCGCAGCGGGGTCGCCGCCGTAGGCTGGAGTGGTCATCACATCGATGACAGAACACACCACCAACTACAACCTCGCAGAAGAGAGCCCTGCCTAGGCCCGTCGACTTAGGGTCCGACATGGCCGAAACTGGAGCGCGAAAGACAGATCAACATTGCCAGCGCGTGCTCACGCGGAGCGCAACCGACACTAGATCAAGGGCGCACAACCGCCAGATCGGCGCCACGCCTCCAGATCGGAGCATTGTGTGCGCCCCAAGCATGCCCGTTGTCGGGCCTCCAAGCCGTCGTGCCACCGCCTCGCACTTGTGCCAGTGCAGGAAGCTTGCAGTCGAGGTGTCGTCACGCCGCAGCCTCACATCCAAGCCACCACTGGAAGCCCGCGGCTGCGCCGCCGCATGCCATGAAGAGGCCCATGCCCACGCGAAGCCTGGATGTCCTGTGCTGCCAGTCAATCCCTTGAGAGGACAAGCAACATCGCTGCCGCCGGCTTCGCCCTCCGGCGGTGGCGTAGGAGAGGAGAGGATGGGAGGCGGCTGAGTTTTGTCGGCACAAGGGCTCGCCCGCGTCGCTCGTGGGAGCGGAACTGGACGATCCACTTCTCAGGCGAGTCAGTTCACGCCTCTACCTAGTTTTAGTAGTGTGCAGCTTGATATGTAGGGAGCAGTATTTACATCATCATAGTTGGAGAAGCGATAAAAGGAGGAAAGGTGGGTGT
>NC_057809.1:293854860-294015097 GCF_018294505.1 Triticum aestivum
AAAAAAAGAGAAGTGGTTGCTCAGCATGCTGATCTTTTCAGGGCGGATCACCGAAGGGGTGCTGCATGCAGATTGCTCTTGCGATTCTCCGAGAATCCAGAGAGTGGTGGGTCAAATGCATGATTGTGTTTATGGAAGAAATCTCGTCTCGGACAATGTGTTTGTTCCTTTCCAGCCATATCTCCCAAGTGATCATGATCATGAGGGATTTGGCACCTTTAGCATTGTCTGCTGTCGTTGAGCTTGAGATCGCTTCCCAAAACCCCAGTGAATTGTTAACCTCTGGCCATGCTTGGGGGTTCAGCGCCCAACACCCCAGCCAGAGCGAGGCCCGCCTCGAAAATTTGCTTTGCCCCCGGGCATTGCCAGAATCGGTGCATGGAGGTCTCAAGATTCCGGGTCCAGAGAGGGCAGAAGTATTCATTCGGCCAGCCACGACGTAGCAGCTGATCAGCACACCAAGTTCTGTCTTGGAGCAGAAGCCATACGAAAAACTTGCAGCGCGAAGCCCAAGCCTTCCAGAACAGGCTACGGAAGGGTGATCTAGTTCCTCCCAAGAATTGTAACTTATATGCCGGGGCAGCGCTGTATGAGCCCGAGCTCGAGACCTTCCAAAGAATTTCGTCTGGTATGTCCGGGTGAAGGACAATGGCGGACGCTCTGAGCATGCTCCAAATCAGAAGGAACTCAACGATGTTTTCTTCCGTCAGGTGTTGGTTTCTGATGCCTGAGTCCATCTGTTATTCAGCAGGGCCTCACGCACCGATCTAGCTTTTCTTCTAGACTGCACGTAGAGCCTTGGTCCCATCAGGCACAAGGGGGTAGAGCATAGCCAGGTTGACTCCCAGAAACAGGTGGGCTTGCCCTTCCTGATATTGACTGAGGTGGCTGCAGTGAAGAGTCTCGGTCCTGCTGGTCGCACGGCAAGTCAGAGCCCACCCATGGGCGTGAGGGCGCCTGCCAGCTAAGCCAGAGCCATCGCAACTGTAGCTCGTGCTCAAACTTGTCGAGGTCGTGAATGCCCAAATCTCCCAGGGCAATTGGCGAGCAGACAGAGGTCCACTTGACCTTGCACTTTCAACCAGTAAGCTTCTCCTCGTGCACCCAGAGGAATTCTCTGCAAATTTTGTCGATTTCTTTGGAAAACCCCGTGGGAGCACGGATTGCTGTCAGGGCGAAGTCGGGGAGTGCAGGGCAAAGATGGGGAGCGCACGAGAGCCCGCCGGCCCGCATGGTTCATGAGCTTCCATCTTGCCATCTTGGCCTTGATCCGATCAAGGACGAACTGGAGATGCACGCGCCTTGTCCTTGATAGAGTGATCGGCAGCCCAAGGTAGGTGATCGGGAAACCTACCCTGCTGCCGCCAAACCCCTTAAGGATACCATCAAGTTCAATGCCCTGGCAACGGATGGGTTGATGCAAAGTCCAGTAGCACGCCCAAACTGCTCGAGGATTTGGAGAAGGTTGTTGATGTCGCCACGGTAAGGGTTTGGGAAAATGATGGCATCACCAGCATAGAGTCTGACCCACAACATCATGTCCTTCCCTGGTAGAGGGGAAAGAGCCCCCAAGGCGGCAGCAGCATCAGGTATATGTTGAAGCGGGTCGATGGCAAGGATGAACAGGAAAGGGGATAGCTGGTCCCCCCAAGCCCCGACGGTGAGCAATGGGGTCGATGGCAAGGATTAACAGGAACAGGTATAGCTGGTCGCCCCAAGCCCCGGCGGTGAGCAATGGGGTCGCTATTAACCCGTCCAGGAGGAATTGGGAGTAGTTTCCGCTCTCGTTCAGCGGTGTCACACTAAAAATTACTTGCTAGTATGTTCTTTATGTACCTGCGTTTGATCGTCTGCTAAGTGCTGAGAAAAGACTTAGTGGAGAACCAACCTGTGGTTGTATGGTTAGGAGGGTGGTTGTACCCCTATCCCACCAGGGATCAAACCCTGGGTTTGACACCCTGTGTGTCACAGGAATATTCTGCAGCAGGAGGCGAAATTTTCTTCGACAGTGAGGCTACTGTGGTGACTTCGTCAATCTTGAAGCTCTCTGTGCATCTGGTCTTTTGTGGGCACTATGTGAATGAGTGTGTACGTGCGGTTGTGCAGTACTTGGTGTTCCTAAAAAAAGGATGACTTAGTTTTTTTTGTTGTTGTATTCACAGCAAGCCCTTTAAATAATGAATTGAACAGTTGGATTTTCTCAGGCTACACAAGGTCATGTTGATCAGTTTAAATTTCTTTCGTTGATTCTTCAGCCCTAAGATTTTTTTCTCCCCTTTACTGTACTTTTATGTTATAAAGAATTTACAACGACCTGCTGTCTATGCCTTTCTAGGTCGCTTACTCATCTCTTGCTGTGATCATCAGAGATATGATACTTCAGTCCCGCACTTGAAGATTTGACCCATCGTGGTCCTAGTCCTGTTCTATCTGCTGGTGCTAGGCAGACTGAATGGCTTTCCGAGAGGAGAGATATGTGAGGTTAGTTTCTATGCTCCCCTTGTACTGAAGAGTGTTTGGTGTCTTAAAATAGAAATAGAAAATTTCATATTTCGAAGGAAAACCTACTCCACTGGGAACATATGAGGTCAGCTTCATTATGGTTTACAAAAAGTTCATGTTTGACAGATTCCGAAGTTATTATATCTAAAGAGCTGCCAAAATAAGAATCCATACCTGCGCATTATTCTGACAAGTAGCCTTAGCTGTTTGTGTGTGTGTGTGTGTATGTGTCAGGTTTCATGACTGGAGGTCAGAGTATTCTGTCGGTTCAGATAAGATAGTTTCAGAAGGAAGGCATACTGCATTTGACTCACTAAAGGATAAGACTCTAGGAGCCTTCTCATTCTTAGGGAACAGTTCACGCCCTGAAACCCTGAACAAATCAACACCAGAGGAAAGGAAGGCCAAAACAAGAGTTCTTGATCCTCAAGGGCCATTTTTGCAAAGATGGAACAAGATATTTGTGATATCATGTCTAATTGCAGTTTCTGTGGACCCACTATTCTTTTATATCCCAGTGATCGATGGTGTCAAGAACTGCCTATATCTGGACAAAAAGTTGGCAACCATTGCAAGTATCCTGCGCTTCTTCACAGACATCTTCTATTTGCTCCATATAATATTTCAGTTCAGAACAGGATTTGTTGCTCCTTCCAGAGTATTTGGTCGAGGTGTCTTGGTTGAAGACACCTTTGCAATAGCAAAGCGGTATCTAACTACATACTTTCTGATTGATTTTTTAGCTGTTATGCCCCTCCCTCAGGTACTTCGTATGCCATTTTCTGCATTAACCTGCAACAGTTGAACATCATGTGCTTCTTGTAGTTCTGATGGTTTTGTTAGGATCCAATAAGACTAGTTGTATGCATGCACTTTTGTACTAGTTTTCTCATGTATGATTTATTAGGAAGGCAGTAGGAACTGTTGCTGTTAGCTATTTTAGTGTACTTAAAATTTATGGGGCCTAATGGCCCAGAATGCACAAAGATATGGACTTATGGAGCATCTATGCAATCAAGCGCATCAACGAGATGAGATGTTTAGTGTGGTTATGCACAGTAATTATAACTGCTGATAACAGAACATCAACCAATGGAATGTTGTCCTCTGGGAATTATAAGAGACAATAATTACTTGGGGCATTCTGTATTTAAAATGCTGAGTTATAAGCTAATGCTGTACTATTCATTTACTTGGTATGATTGAAGCTTTGGGATACTTATAGAACATGCCAAAAAGGGCAGATACTTTCCACCTATGACATAAAAAAGAGGTTGAATGCAGTCACTGTTCTTAACTGGGTGATACTATTCTTAAATTTGAATGAAACAAATGCGGAATATTGCGTTTTTAGAATCTCTTTTGTCACAAATATGTAACAATAACGACATCATTTCAATAACCAGGTTTTTGTATTGTTAGTGCTACCCCATCTCAAAGATTCCAAGGTTATGGAGGCAAAAGATATACTGATGGTTATTGTTACATGTCAGTACGTGCCTCGGCTCGTTCGAATAATACCACTCTACCTTCAAATCACAAGGTCGGCTGGCATAATTACAGAGACCGCATGGGCTGGTGCTGCTTTTAACCTTTTAATTTATATGCTCGCTAGCCATGTAAGTGCTCCGCTCACTAATTAGTAAGAAGAATGCAAGTTAATTTATTTCCCTTTTCTGTCTCTAAACTTAATTAATAACATCGAATTCTGAATCCATGCTGATTTGAGTTCATTGTATATAGTTTTTTCTTGATGGTAAGAGCCTAAGTGGTAACCCAATAATTATTGCTTGATAAAACTTCTCTATTTGTGACCGAAGATAATTCCCGAATGAATTTTATCATGCGATCTCACATCAATACGGATAAATTAGTAGATACAGCTAGGGCGTGTTTGGTTGCCGTAGGAGCCGGGCCTGGTTAGCTCAGCCTGGCTCAACCCAGCCTGGTTGAAGGAAAACAGGCCAAAAATCTGACATCTGCACATTGTTTGGTTGCCTGCATTTAGGCCTCTCGCATTAGGTTAGCAATTTTGGCATACCGTTTGGTTGCTTGCATTGGCTCGGCTCACGCAACTACTCGGTGTTTGGTTCGATGCAACAACTATTGTCTGGTAACCTCTTCAACTTGTTGGCGGGGTTACCAACACACAACGGCGTGAAGAAACAATCATGCACACACAACAGAAGATAGTTTAAACCATAGCTAGCCGTAGTTTAAATAAAGTGCCACACTTAAACATATCAGTTCGGATGCAAAGCAGTATGATAAGAAACTAAACCAGATGGAGCATAGGAAGGGCAGTCCTAGACGTTGACGGTGAAGGCCTTGTCATGCTTGCTGCACTTGGTGACCACTTCAATGCCTTCGTCGTTGAAGACGATGACCTTGAGCATGTCCGGAGTGAGCAGCTTGAACGTCACTATGTAGCCGATCATGATCTGATGGATGGCGGCGAAGGGGGCCCAACCTTGATCGAGGGTCACCCTACCGTCCATCAGCCGGACAGTCACCTTCCATGAGCAGCCGGTGTTGGCCCTGAGCTTGAACTCTTGCGGCACCGCCGGGAAGTGCTTGGTGAAGTCCAGGGGCATCGGGATGCACTCAAGCTGAGGGGCAAGGATCACCTTGCAGGAGTGGGTTGGACCTCCCTCCTCATGGTAGTGGCCGTAGTTACGACACTTGCTGCAAGGGGGCTCCTCAGGCACCACGTCCTCATCCGTGGCCACCTCCTCAGGCGTGGCCGGCTCAACCTCCATGGGCAGCACCACCTCCTTGCCCTTGTCCGTGTCGATCTGCATTACGAAGAGCGCACATTATGAAGAGCACAAAGTTCCAAGGTTGATCGCCATTAAAACCTATCGTCCATAACCCCTTTATTTACCCATCCTCACGGTCACTACTTACCCATCATCTCACTCAGTCATCTCTCTGTCTCTCACTCTCCCTCCTATCTACCGCCATGAACTCCAGCAGCAATCCCAACCCCTTCCCTTGGGGCATTGGATGGAGGGCTTTCTTCCTTGAGTGCTCGCTCGGTGACCGCACCAAGTTCGAGAACACCATGGAAGTCTGCTCCAACTTCACCAGCATGGCAAACATGCAAAAAGAGTTGGACGCGGTGCTGAAGAAGGCAACGCCGGAGGAGTTGAAGACGCTGATTCCTGACCTAGCGAAGGGCGCTATGTCGTCTGACATCTTCGCTGGGCCATGAATCAAGCCGACTTCGGCGACGCCCGACAGAGGTCAAGGGGGCCAAGTACATAGAGTACAGGCGTCCACACGACCATCGTGCCGCAACGTACTTCACGACATGGACCGTGGTGGCGGTGAAGGAGGAACAAGAAGCAGTGGCGATGGAGGTGGAAGAAGTTGCGGTGGCGATGGTTGTAAGGGCGCCGGAGCCAGGACACCGAAGCATGCCAATTGATCTGGACTCCGGCGAGCAAGAAGAGACGGTGGTGCAGCTCGAGGAGAAGAACAAGGGCAAGGGTAACCGCCGCTCCAAACGCCTCCAGGGTAGCCGAGGCTAAGATCTAGAACTACTGTGAAAGATTTTCCCCCAATACCCTTGTACTCAATCCCGATCGGTAACCTCAAATCCATCGGTGCCACAAACTCATGACGATGTTATGATCAATCCTATGGCTATTTACCTCGATTCCCCATTCCCCTAACGCGGATCGAACCTAAACGCGGATCGAATGCGAATGAGTACGTGAGGAGGTGAAAAAAGTGCTTACTGCCATTGTCGTGCCGGAGGTGATGATGCGGAAGCCGGTGGTCGCCTTGCTCTTCTCCGATCTGCTGCACGCCGTCGCTACCACCGCCGTCGGTGAGAGTGAGCAGAGGGGATACAAAGTGGTGAGGGGGCGGTGAGGGTAATAACTGCCGGCGCTTCGGGAAGCAACGCGGCTTCTCGAGCATGGCTCCGCGCGTGCAGTTCCCGCCGCTCACGTGCATCGAGCGGGCCTGGCTCTGGAGAAACTGCCAATTTGAGCTTTCCCAGCGAGACAAGCCCAGAGGTGCTTTAAAGTTAGTGCGATGCAGGCCCAATAGTGTATGCGGGCAACCAAACAGGCCGGATTCTTCCCGCGTGGGCTTGGTTGGACCTAATGCAGGCAACCAAACACGCCCATAAGGATTTGTTTTCGAAAAATATTCTCCTAGTGAGCATTCGAAATTTATGTTTGTGAACTTTGATTCCTCGAGGTAGTGCAAACAACAATGTCACATAGCAAAGCACATGGGATATTGTTTTTTCTTTTTCTTTATGGAACACACAATGCATTTTATGATTATCACATGCTAAACCATATGCACAAACAATGAAATTGTCGTAGTGAGAAACATCTTGTCTTAAGCCGATGTCTTGGTAGATTAAAGGTCACTACTATGTGCAAATCAGTCCTTGTTTTTCACTCAGTTTTTATCATGTAAACTTGTTCTTCAAACTTCAAAGCAGAAACATGTCCCAACTTGTGAGATGAATCTATTTTTTTAACCTGCCGGAACTTTCTAAGATAAAATATGTAAAAGGTTCAAAATATTAGCAAGTTTATTCCTAAGCACAATGGTTCGCATGACATCGTGACCTTTTCGTCGACGGTGTTTCTTTGTTCGGCCAGGGCTAAAACACTTCAAATTACTTCAACCGACAACACAGTTTTTTTTACCCAGGTTCAGGCCACCGCGACATGTAACACCCTACGCCTGCTTGTGTTCTTGATCTATTGATTCCCTGCAGAAGGCGACACCTTTGCACCCTCGCCGAAGCAAGAGGAAGCTCCTTTGTCTTGATCGGCGATCAAGAAGCTCCTTTGTCTTGATCGGCGATCAAGACGGACGGTTGGAAGAGCCTTTCTTTAAAGGTTCCGACTGGGATCGGCTCCTGACGGGAAATCAGTCATGACAAGTGGTCAGCGATTCGGTTCACGTGGCGCTTCACGTGCAACATTTGCAGGCTGTCGAAATGCCGCTCCAGTTTCTTGACCTGGGCTTGGATGCTGCAATCCGTGGGTCTGAGCATTGCTACTCCTTGGACGTCTGGTTGATGAGTAGCTGTGGTACTCCTTGGACACCTGGTTGATGAGTAGTTGCGAGTCAGCTTTGACGAGTAGGCAACGGATTCCGAGGGGGACTGCGGCCCGGAGGCTGGCAAGCAGTCCCTTGTATTCGGCCATGTTATTGGTAGCATCCTTGAAAAGGAGTTGGCGTTACGTATTAGAGTTGTTCGCTCGTTGGAGAGGAGAGAACAATTGTAACCCCCGTGCCTAGGAGCGTGAAGGATCCACCGAAATGCATTGTCCAGTGCTTGTGATTCTCGTGCCCTGGGGCCGCGAATAGTTCTTCCACCTTGTCTTTGGGCACACGAGTCCATTCCACCACAAAGTCGGCAAGGGTGCAACTTTTGATGGCATGGGAGCTGATCAAATGAAGGTCAAACTCCCCGATCTCGATCGCCCATTCTACAATGCGGCCGATTGTCCCACGGTCGTGAAAGATGCGATCGAGCGGGAAGGATGTGACGACGGACACCTTATGGGCTTGGAAATAATGCTACAGCTTTCTTGATGCGACCAAGATCGCGTAGAGCAACTTCTGGATCTTTGGATTCCGCGACTTGGTATCACGCAAGACTTCACTGATAAAGTAGATAGGACGTTGTACAACCCGCCCCAGAGTCGGAGACGCTTCCTCGAGCTCTTTGGTTTGCTCGAGGTCGAATGAGAGCTTGGGCTCAGACACCAGCCTAGATGAGAGCTTGCTTGGGCTTGGTCGCCTGTTTTGGGTTGGAAAGGAGCATGGGTGGGTGGAAGCTCGGGCTCATGGGCCAATGTGGATGAGAGCTTGGGCTCAACCATTAGTTTGGGGCTGGAAGGGAGGTTGGGCCCGGCCATTGGCTCTAGGCTGGAGGGGAGCCTAGGCTTAGAGGTTTGCTTGATGATGGTTGTCTCCTTTGGATGCACTGGTAGCCCAGATCCGGCGCTAAGAGTTGATGCTGATTAAGCCGGGGATTCTGACCCATGTTTGGGCTCTGGCGTCTCCTCCCGCTTCACCACCAGGACGACGCTTACGACATGGGGGGGGGAGGGTGGCGGCGATGTACAACAACAGCGGTTCCTCAGGTCTTGGTGGCAACCGCTGTTGTTGAGAAGTGAGATACCGCTTGATATTCTGGAGCACCCGATCAGCCTCGGGGGTCCACTCGAAGGGACCCGACTTCTTGAGGAGCTTGAAGATGAAGAGGCCTCGCTGCCCGAGGTTGGGATGCTTTGACGCTTGGGAGTACCGGGTTAACCTCCCGTGCCAACAACTTGAGTTGTCTGACGTGAAGTGGGCATGCAAGCGCCCCCATGGATGCACGCCACAACCTTGGATCCGTGGGAGCTAAAGAAGTCGTCTTGGCCATGGCGAGCATCATCCTCGTCGTGTATGTGGCGGAGATGGCGCTTGTTCGTACAACCCTGTGCTGCGTTTCATGTCACGGCGTGCTCGGCGTCGATTACCGGCAAATGCCTTGGTGTCTCGCCAGTCCAAGAGGGCATGTCTATCGGAGAGGTGCTCAGGGCACCACTCGTTAGTCCATTTTTTGGGGGCATCAGCCTTCCTCTTGCTGTAGGGGGTGTCACGAAGATCCCCGGCACGTACAGGAACGGAAGCAGTGATCGTGAGGTGGGGCCTGGAGCGGTGTTCTTGGTCCCGTCAAGCGAGGCTTGGCGGGCACAGCGATGGAAGACCCTTGTTGGTGCCGGGGCGGGAGGACACAAGTCTTGTTTGAACGCGGGGGCCTCTTGGCAACCCGACAATTTTCTGGAGCCAAAAACTCCTAGGAGACTCCTCCATCAGAACGGGAAAGTGCTGAAGGACACACGCGTTATGTAGCGCGGACGCTTGGGTTCCGTATTCGAACTCTGCCAGCAACGTGCCGATCAGTGAGTGCCCAAAGGGAGCCGGCTGCCGGATGGTGCAACGCCGTCCGAGGGGGCTTCGCCAGCTGCGCCGGAGTGCTTCGGTCTTTGCGCGGATGAGGACATGGTTGATGAAGATGATCTGAAGAGACCTGAAGCCTTAGCCCCCTAGTTGGCGCGCCAGATGTCGACGGGGAATTCGTCGATATCGAAGACCTGGGAGATCCCTCTTTTCTTTGTTCAGCCAGGGGCAAAAACACTTCAAATCACTTCAGCAAAGAACATGTTTTTTTTTTTACCCAGGTTCAGGCCACCGCGAGGTGTAACACCCTACGTCCTGCTTGTGTTCTTGATCTGTTGATGTTGATATGTATGATTACAGGATGAACTCTTCCTCTCTTTTTTCCTCTGAAGTGTTGAGCGCTAGTCTACTGTAGAGCTATGCTTCTCCAAAATGTGAACCCTTTGCATGGCTTTGGTCCCCCCCTTATAAAAAGACGGGGGGCACCACAATGGCCTGCTACAAAATATGTCACAAACAAACTGAACAGTGTAGTCTGCACAGCCCATGCGGGTCCGTCAGAAAATAGATTGGCGTGCACAGGTGGTGTTTGACAAAAACAAGTCGCCCATCCGCCCACAGCTCGCAGGGCCCCATCCATCAGTGGTGGAGAGACGTGCCGCCCCCAATTGGGTTTGTAGTCAGAAAGGTGGGTTGCGCCTGTCACTTTTCTGATACATGGCAGGCTGTATCACCTCAGAATGATGCGAACCGGCTTACTGTTCATCGTATCGTAGGTATGCAGGTAACATTTAATGTGCCGGTCGGCCCTTGGGTTTGAACCAAAACCCGAAGAGAGCCAGTCAGACCTGTATTGATACTTCACCAGTTGGTGTGGGTCCCCCGAAGGGCCCACAAGAGCAGAGCTGGTACTCGGGGGAGTTCGGGTGGTCGGAAAGGACCCCAACCACCTTCCTGGGCTTCTTGCACGCCGGATGCCTTTGTGCTTGGGGAGCCCACAGCAAGGTTTCCCTCCCTTTCCTTGAGCTTCGTGGTGCTGTGTTAGGCCCATCTTTAGCGGGCCTGGGGGACCCTGTTTCCCGTATCGCTGACACTTTTGGATCATATATCTGGAATATCTGATCTGGTTTGATGGTGATTTGGAAACGTTGAGGCGCTGAACATCTTATCCAATCAAATACTGTTTTTTCTCGAAAGAGAACTGCAGAATGGAGATTATGTGGCACAATCCTCTCCCAGCTGACTTAGCAGCACTTGTGTGTGCAACTGGACTGTATTTCTGATTCTCCCAAGATTATATGATCTGCTATCCTTTCCCTAAAAAAAACTGTAGGAGAAGCCCTGTAGGTGGTGGGGTTGTACGTCCACTCCTAAGCAAATACTAGTTCACTAAGCAATATCTTCCCGAATAACTTAATGATTTTAAATCAGCCTGTATACTATGATGATTAATTTCTTCACAAGAGGGTTAATCTCTAGATGACTTGCAATTATTTGCATATATTTGGTTAGCTGATAGCCATACTCAAGATACTAAGAAGGGCTGATACTGTAACTGCTTGTAGGTGTTTGGAGCCCTTTGGTACCTTCTTTCCATTCAGCGAGAAGATACCTGCTGGAGAAAAGAATGTGGCAAGATAAACTGTAACTTTGCATCTTTATATTGCGGGAGTAATACAGCTAGAGACAATATTTTCCTGCAAAATGTCTGTCTGACAAATGGCAGCGACGATATAGACCCAACCTTTGGAATTTACCTACCGGCTCTCCGAACTGTTTCACAATCGACGAGTTTCTTTGAGAAATTTTTCTATTGCTTTTGGTGGGGTCTGCAAAGTCTAAGGTTTAGCCCCTCCCCTAACTATTTTTGTACTCCATCAAGGAATGTTGAATTCGATATTGTATTTATGTATTGGTTTACCTATCGCAGCTCTCTTGGTCAAAATCTGAAAACAAGCACTTACACATGGGAGAATTTGTTTGCTGTTTTTGTCTCGATATCGGGTTTAGTCTTATTTGCCCTTCTTATTGGTAATGTGCAGGTATGTATTTACTATGGATGCCAACTTTTGTTGTTATGTTTATTGTTGGATTAAGTGGTAATGGCTGCAATACTCATAACCCCTTTTAGCTATTTTTTTTGTTCATGTTGATGTGTTTCTCTGGCATGCTAAAATCACAATTATGAAATCTAGGTCGCTTTTCCTTGCACCCCAGCTTCGCTCCGTCCTAGTCCTTATCTCACTGTGTCATCTACCCAGAGTATATGATTTCGTTCTGTCCTAGAGCTCCTCTTTTGTACTCCTGGGAGTATGTACTCCCACCCTTAGGCTAATGTTCGGTTGCAGGGGATTAGTTCCACTAAGGGATTGGGTGATCCCCACTTGGCCACTCGACCAATTCGGTTGCTGGGGGGTTGAATCTCTGCCACTATGAGATTCCTGCTAACATCTCCCATTTGGTTAAACCCTATGTACCATTTGCATTGGTAAACCAAGTTTAACTATCAGATGTTATCTACATGGATCAAGATTTTGTGCCAACCACCACAAATTATTCATGCACAAGAAGTTGACAAGTACATAAGCAATAAAACCAGCACAAGAAAGATAGAGAGAACAATAATGCTATGTTTTCAAGGCGTCCAGGCGCTTTAAGGCGCTGGGGGGGCGCCTCAACGCCTAGGCGCTCAAAGCGTGAGGCGAGGCGACGCCTTAGACACTTATTATTAGGCGCTAGGGGTACTAATATGGCAGCCATGAGTGGACATGTAACTGATTCATACCTTGAATTTCCTGGTTGTTGAGCCCACATAGCATCCATTCCTCCCGTCTTGTTTCCCATTTCTGCCTTCCACAATAGAAATCTGCATAAAGATGAACATATATCATAGTATATGGTTAAAACTAGACTTAATTAATAGATCACCATTGGTAAAAAACAGAGAGTAAATGACAGAAAAAGTGCAAAACAAGATGACAAACATGAGTGCATTACATATTACATAAACTAGGTCCACAACACAATAAATTAGGTTCAGAAGTTCACAACATAAATTTAGGTTCCAAACAGGCAAACACATGATCATAAGCAAGGCTGGCCACACTCAATTCTCAATAGCCATCATCGAACTCATCGATGGTAGTATTTGTGTTGTCTTCGCCATCTTGGTCAGCACTAGTTGGATCTTCATCATCATCGGTCACATCAACATCATCTATTCTAATCAGCTAACAAGGACAATCAGCATCTATTTTAATCACAACTTGCAGCTAACACTACTATAATAGAGGGCAGTGGGCAGAGGGCAGAGGCACAGCACCACATCTACACATGCATATACTAAACAGAGGGCTAGCTTAGAGGCAAAGCAGTGAGGCACAAGCAGCAGCACCATCAGAAAACATGGGCAGGTGAGGGGAAAAGAGAGGCAGAGAGGAGCCGTACCTTGGGAGAGGGCTGCCGGCGGCCGAGGAGCTTGGCCGGAGAGGGGGATGGCCGGCGGAGATGGATCTTGGCCGGAGAGGGGAAGGGCCTGCGGAGGAGGAGCTTGGCCGGACAGGGGGAGGCCGGCGGAGGAGGAACGGATCTGGGCCGGCGGCGTGAGAGAGTGAGAGGAGAGAGCTCCTCTCTCTTTTCCCCTCGATTTGGAGTCACAGGTGTGTTCCCCTCTCTCTCCTGCCTCTGTTTACCCCCTCTCTCCCGCCCAATTTCTCTTCCCTCCCGCCAATTCCTCTTTCTGGCGCGCGCCAGCTGCTGGTTCCCGCTCAACCTGCCCGCGCATGTCCAGGGCGTCCAAAATCAAGCAAAGCGGCGCCTTGGACGCCTAGGCGACGCCTTGGACGCCTCAACAGCACAAGGCGGACGCCTTAGACAAAAAACTAAAGCGACGGCGACGCCTTGACGTTCGCGAGCGCTCTGACGCCTAGGCGTCGCCTAGGCGACGCCTAGGCGACGCCTTGAAAACATAGCAATAATGCGAAGTTATATCAATTCTAACTTCCTTCCATGAGAACAGCAATGTAGAGAGCAACAATACTCCCAGCACAACAGAGCATACCACAAACCAATACAAGACAAGTTCATAATTTTGCCAATTAATTATTTAAGGGCTGGACCAGCTCGTGCACCTGAACAAAGGTATTGATACACACGTCAACGTAATGAATTGTTTAAAAAAATAAGTGCATGAAAGACGCTTCTTTTAATTGATACTACTTCCCTCCGGATTTTTTAGTCCCGTGAGCAGGTTAGGCACGTCCTGATTTAAAAGGCCACATGCAAAACGCTCGTTCTTTTTTATTGGTCGGTGCTCTCGGTAGTTATTGCCAACGGCGGCATGCAGCAAGGTGAGCGGATAGTCATTTGCATGCAGCCAACGCATGCTTTTTGTTTTGCCAGCGGCCGCAGCGCATTAAGAGGAGGAACAAACAGAGAATTAATGGGACACGGAGAGGGATTTTACACGCCATGGTTGGTTAGACTCTTGTGGGTTACTATGCGCTGAGACGTCTTGGTACCTGCGTTTTGGTCTGGGGGGCATTAAACATGGACGGAGGTAGTAGTAAAGAAAAGCAATCAACGACTATACCGAAGATGTTGCCAACACGGAAATTCAGAATCGCGTGACACAAAAAAGAGAAAGCAGTAGAGATCACACGAGGGAACCAAATCCAGAATGACAATGGATAGACACTAGAGTCTGGTAATTTTAAATAACAGGTGACACGAATTCTTTTAACATGCATAACATGGTAAATGGTGCTTAATTTACAACAGCACTACAGCATGATACTTGTTTCAATTGGATATTGAGGGGATAGCAAGACTTTACATGACTCTTCTAGCTACAACAGTGATAGCTATTGTATTATTTCTGAAAATTAATTCCAATTACAAACAGAGAACAACCTAATGTTCCTTAAATTTTATTTTGCCTTGGAGTCCTTTTGGCTTGTAAATCTGAACTCATGTGCAGGTGATTAACCTCTACCCAAGACCATACAGATCAAGCTAGTTACTACTTACTAATCAACACTACCTAGGACCATATAGATCAAGTTAGTTTCTAATCAACACTACCCAGGAGGCCAGGACTAATATCTCGAACTAATTAACTAATCACCACACTGAGAAGAACACTGCTTCCAGTAGGGATGAAAACGGCATGGAAACGGACGGAACTGGGTCCTACCATATTTGTTTTCATATTATTTTACAGAAGCGGAAACGAATACAGAAACCCCGGAAACGAATATGGAAACAGATACTACCAGAAACAAACACGAAGCGAACACAGAGCGGACATGGAAATAAAACTGTGTGTTGATCGGAACTTAAAACCCCCTTGAATCATAGAGAAATACAGACAAAAAACAAACAAATTGATGGAATTCTTAACATGGCTACAAAATAATATGGTTGTGTTGGTAACATAGGGTAGTATTGTAGTAGTACATGACAATTCCGTATAGAGTCTAGCTGAGTATGTGTGCGGTAGTAAAAGTTGGTACTCACATGGTACGTTTTGCTCATTCTACTCATTGTGTCATTGTGTGTTGTTTGGTAGTTGGGCTACAAAGCAGCCATGGGCCTATAGTAGAAACGGAAATTTCATATTAATGGAAATACCATTTTGTTTTTGTTTCCGTTTCCACATGAAAAATTCCATTTCCATTTTCGTTTTGCAAATTTCCGTTTCCGTTTTCATATTTCCTCTCCATTTCCATTTTTCCTCCGAAAAAGTGAAAACTTTCCACTCCATTTTCATCCCTATTTTCCAGTTTGTCATGATCACCACACTGAGAAGAACACAGCCTCCTTGCATGTTGTAGAGTCAATTCCTCTTGAACCATAGGCTCACAAGCGGCCACGCGAGTGCGTCCTAGATGCTGGCATGAACCATGAGTGTCCCATATAAGTTCAAGCTGGGTTCTTGTGCGCTGCTGCCCGCATATGTACTAGACTGACATACGCTGTTGTGTGTTTGATGGAGCAGCGAGCTGGGTTCACGTCTCATCTTGATTGGCAGATAGCCAAAGAATTAGCAGATGATACTATTGTAGATCATTTTTCTTTGAGTTTTGATCACATCGAATGCATAGAACACAATAACTCAAATAAACTAATAAAAAGTGGATTTGTACTTGGACTGATACCTCGATGATGAAACGTGAAAGGATGCGATGATATGAGAGAAAGGATGGTTGTTGACGCCAGTGTTGCCACTGCAGATAGCTGATCAAACGACGCAGCCGCTTCTCGTCCCCGCCACCACCACAACCACTGCTCACCAAGTTATGTACGTGGGGACGTGATGGATATGCATAGAATTAGAACCCCAGAGCATGTCTTCTTTGGTTCCGAAAGATGAAATAACCTAATAGACGAGGGAAGCCATCAAGACTTGAAACTATTCGTATTTTCACCCCTAACAATTTGGAACTACTTTTCAAAATCCACGTGACCCCTTCCATGGGATTTACTTGGATTAAATAATTTGATGCTAAATAGGTATTGAATGCTAGAACCTAACAGTGCTACTAAACAACGACAAGTGGCTGGTAATACGTACACCTTCATCACCCAGGATGCAGAATAAGTTATTCTTCACCCGAGGTAATCTTATGATCGCTTTCTAAATAAATTATGTTTAGAATATAAATAGTTACGTGCAGATTGATTCAATATGTAAAATTTGGTTTTAAAAAAATAAAAATATAGTTATAAGACCAGAAAAATCACATTTTATGTATGGTTTACACTATGGTTTGACTTTTTTATTCCAAATTCTTGATATAGTGATTGGTAAACACAAGCGGAACATCTATATTTTCGTAATTTACTCTCTCGAAGTTAGATATCGAGTGGTTCTTGAAGTGTTGATATCCCTTGTAATTCTTGTTTGGATCTCCTTGAATTAGTTTTCCACGGAAATCAGATATAACTTGAAATGAGCATTCATTATCCACATATATTAGTTAAAAGTATTAAAACATCATCTTAATGTATTAAGCTATCAAAGCAAATCGCAAAGGCTGTTAGAATAAATCCGAGGCATACCGTCGATCATCCAAAGACCAAGCAATAACACGAGCACGACACCGAGATTTGTTAACGAGGTTCACCGATATGGCTACATCCCCGGGGCCTGACTACGGGTGCTCCTCCCTGTGACACCATCACAATACCGCACACCGACCACCCAGGCGCCGCCACACGCCGTTGGCTCCCCCTTGCGTGCCTGTGCTATTATGTTGGCATAGGTTACATCGTGTGTCTACCCCCGCTATATATGAGAGGCCTAGGATACAAGTGTCCTATTAGGACACGACTCCATATCCTATATAAACACAATACAACTACAAGTCCAACTGTAACCTGCCTTGTACACAATATTCGACACAACTCCAACAAACTCCACCTTGGCGAATATTCTCCACCACCTTGAATTCGTCAATGCGTCAAACTTCCATGTACATTGGACTTGAGCTTATCCCATGAGTACCGCTGCTACTCCAAAGACTCCATATGACTCCACCTGCAACTTGTAGTCCCTTTTTTATTCCTTGACCACAGTCAATACTCGAGCAGAATTAAGTTCCTTGTTAGTCAATTTGTGCTCCCAACTTCCAGAGTTTCCGTCCAATTCCATCACACACGGATCACTGACCTGCGTGCAAGTGAACAACTCACATATTGGGTATCACACATAAGAGTTACCTGAACTCAACATCACCGCTCCTTTCTTGACCGCCTGTCTGAAACATGAAGGAATTTCACCGTTGCTTGTAGTCATCCCGAGTCAAATTCGCAGTTGTCTCATCACATGTATGACCACCAGAGCCCTGGCCCGTCTCCATGCCCCGTGCGTACCGCACGCCTCACCGCTATTACCACGTCGAGCCTCCGCTGTCCCGATCGAATCTCAAGGGTCACAAACCCACACCACTCAACCCCCACTGCAGAGTACCACCGATCATCACCGACCGATGACAAGTTTCACGCTTTCATCAGACCATTGGGCTCCAATTCGAACTACGTGCCACTTGCTTTTTTCCCGCTGAATAGGCTTCGACTCTCTGAGCTCTTATGCCGTAGCCTCTCAATCAGCACCAAGTGAAGTCCTCCAGACTCCAGCTCCACCTTCAACATGACTCCATGGTAGATGATCAGTCCACCCATGCGCCCCGTCAACTTCAAGCTCCGTGTATACATCACCTTGAATCAACCCCGCGCCATAGTCTTGTCGAAGCCGCACAAGCCCTCGGGCATGCGCCATGTGTTTCCACACCCCAGAAGTCAGTCACCATCAGCATCACGCTCCTATGTCGTCATCGCCGATCCCACCATCGTCTTCTGTACCAACCGACTCGCGTCGATCCTTCAAACTATCTAGTCCGACCAGGCTCCTAGATCATTCCACGAATTTCCATCCATCACATGATAACACCATCATAGCTGTCATGACTTTCTGCAACACCTTCAAGCATCCATGTTGTGCCAACGAATCGTTCACTCTTGTTTGCCATAACCCAAGGCTTCCAGTTCCGTAAACTTCTTCACCTCAAACCTGATGCCCGATGGCGTCATGATTCTTTGTATAGCTGACCTTGTGAAAAAATAACCGAGCTTCCAACACGTGCTCAAGTACACAAGATGCACCAGTAGCAAATTCGTACAAAAAATCCTTCTACTCACGTGCATTAGCTCCCAGGCACAAATTCCAATGCTAGTAATTGCTTTGCCAAAACCTCCTGCTACCCAATGGAATAGAACGATGGATCTTTTCTTCCGCTGAATCGATCTGCTGCCTTGTGCTGTCATAACGAGGACTCGGTCCTCTTTTTGTCCAAAACAAATCTCAGTCCGACTGCACGCACCTGCAGCAACGCTAGCCCTGCCTGGGTCTCGTTGCCTGGCTTTGTACGCTCCATCCAGCTGGCCCATCTGGTCCACAACGCCCACACGTCGGCCTTGGCCTGCACAAGGCCAGCCTCCCAGCTGCCAGACGATCCCACGAGCATGTACCTGCGCCCCCTGATCGCCCGATCGACCGCGATCCATCTGATCGATCGCCGCACATCCCGCGTGCGCATGCGTTCCACTGCCACGCCCCGCCGCCACGGCCACGCGTATACTCGCCTGTTGTTGATGCCGCAACTCGCCGACATCAGTCACATAACTCTTCTGATTGCCTTTTTCCGATCACGCCGAGAACCACGACGATGGCCGGCTGCATCTCAGATTCGATCCTTCTTCTAAATCAACAATCCACGATCTCCGAATAACCTAGCTCATGATACCACTTGTTAGAATAAATCCGAGGCATATCGTCGATCATCTGAGGACCAAGCACACACGAGCACGACACCGAGATTTGTTAACGAGGTTCACTGATATGGCTACATCCTCGGGGCCTGACTACGGGTGCTCCTCCCTGTGACACCGTCACAATACCGCACACCGGCCACCCGGGCGCCGGCACACGCCGCCGGCTCCCCCTTGGGCGCCTGTGCTATTATGTTGGCATAGGTTACATCGTGTGTCTACCCCCGCTATATATGAGAGGCCTAGGATACAAGTGTCCTATTAGGACACGACTCCATATTCTATATAAACACAATACCGAAAAAGGCTTTCGCCCCGCTTTATAAATAAAGCAAACCACAGAGCACAGAGTCCACAAGGTACCACCGAACAACACACACACACAACGCCACCGCAGGCAAGGTCCAACAGACACGCACAAGAATACTACACAAGGTCACAACATAACAAGCCCAACGAAGAAAAGAAGCACGCACAACACATAAACGGCGGTGGCAGCGAGGAAGAGAAGATCTAATCCTGCTCCGGGGGTGGTGGGGGAAGCGGAGGAGCCATCCGGAGAGCCATCACGCAAAGCTGGGTGATGATGGAGGTGATGGCGCCTCTCTCCCTGGGGCGGCTAAGCGGCCGCCAAAGCTGCAAGTAACTAGACCATTTGAACAAAGCGGCCGCCAACTGTAACCTACCTTGTACACAATATTCGACACAACTCCAACAAAGGCAATGTACTCAGAGTCATCACCCATGATGATCATGTCATTGACATAGTGGTGGACAAAGAGTCACTTGCCGTAAAACCAACAGTAGTTAAAATTGAGGCGGGGCGCTAAAACCAGGCACAAGGGGCTTGCTTAAGGCCATATAGAGAGCGGGGAAGACAGAATACCGTACCGCGAGGAACAAAATGCCTCACGTAGCTCAACATTAATAAGTGACATCAGGTTGAGATACAAATCAGTGGCGAACAAATGCCACATTGAGAAGGGGTGCAGACAATGGTCATGTGGGCCACATGTGCAAATTTCCCATTGTAATCATGACCGTGTCCCTTAAAGCCATGGGCTGATGGGCCACAAGACGAACCTTGTAGACCCATTACAAGTGATGGGACGAACACAGGGAGGAAAAAAACAAGATTGACGTGCCAATGCGATCAAGAGCAGCAAGCTCCTATGCCATGGCATGCTGCCATTTGGGATGAATAATATAGCATCACGATAAGAAGTTGTCTCAAGAAGAGCAACGCTAACAAAGCTATAGCGGTCAACAACCAGAAGTGGATGAGCACAAAAGCCATAAGTAGGCTCAGGAGGAGGCTGTGCATCGCCAACAGAAGGAGACGTAGTAGTCGATGAAGATGGCTCATCGGTCGAAGATGGCGCCTCAGGAGAAGGCGGCACGTTTGGAGTAGGCACAACGGAGGAATCCTTGGTAAGTGGACGACAAGCGTATTAGAAGGGAAAGTAGAGTCAAATACAAGGAACCATCGGTGGAGTCTCAGGTGACGAATGAGGTGAGGACTGCTGCGAGGGGTCCACAACATGAGTAGTCTTAGGGGATGAACGAGGTGGGGACTGCGGCGAGGGGTCCACATAGGAGTATGTGCAGACACAATGGGATGGGTGGACAAGGGCAAAAGACAACTGACATGATCCCAACACTATAGCCTTTGTGCTCAACATTGTATCCTAAGAAGACACTAAATGGAGCCGTCGGGTTGGTGCATTCATGGGGGCCAAGAAGAATGAAACAAACACAACCAAGCAAACAAAGCACCCAGTAGTCAGGAGAACAACCAAAAAGATGCTCAAGAGGGATGCCACCCTGCAGAGCAGAAGAAGGCAGAGTGTTGATGAGACAGTTGGAAGTGGAGACAGGTAGAACTGCGGTGGCGGAAGGAGGTGCTGCAGCAAGGTTCCCTGCTCTCATTCTCTCCCTATCTCTACATTTGCTTCTTTCTCCCGCTCTGCCGAGCTGAAGAAGGCGGAGTGTTGATGAGATAGTTGGAAGTGGAGACAGGCAGAACCGTGGTGGCGGAAGGAAGTGCTGCAGCAAGGTTCCCTGCTCTCTATCTCTCCCCATATCTGTACATTTGCTTCTTTCTCCCGCTCCTCTGTTCTTCATCTCTCTCCCTTTTTGCTTCTTTCCTGTGTCAAAGCTTTTCGCGTCGCACATCTTTCCAAATCTCCAGTTGCGTGGGCTGAGCAGCTCACTTTTCCCTCCCAATTTCTAGTCTCTTGATTCAAAATAAACGAGTAGTCTGGAGTACTCAGCAATTAGTCTCACTACCGCCCGACTGCACAAATTAGTCAAGTTTTTCAGCCTAGTCAACAGTGAAGTTACGACTCGTATACTACTCTCTTGACTAGTCTAGACTAGTCGATCGACTCACAATCTTATTGCATTTTGCAATAATCTGGATTTGCTACCCCGCGTGTGTAGTTTACGCCCTAGATCCAGCATACGTTCTGCCTCTGAGATTCACATATTTTCTTTCTCTACACTATGCAACAGCATACTCTTTATGAACTAATGAATGTCTAGCTTGTATTAATCCATTTCCATGCATGAAGTCAGTGAAAATGAATTTGCATTCAGTGATAGTCGAATCTAAACCACATTGACCATATCCTTTTTTTTTTGAGATGCATTGACCATGTCCTAGACAGTTCACATGACAATAGCAATCTCATTCATCTGTACTTATTTGGAGGAGCTATCACAATGCTATAGTTACATTTGTATACACAAATGTTCCAAGATCCCAAGTTACCTAGCTCCTTGAAGAAAAAGCTTTGCATCCAGAGATTTAGAATGGACAAAGGCTAACATGCCATAGATTATATACGCTATAGTTCCAGGAGATTAGTTGAGTTCCAGCACCAAATACTGAAATATATAATATGAAGCCATTCTCTACAACCTGTCCGCTGCAGAACACACATTCTGCATTTTCAGCTTCGATATTCTTCAAGTTCTAGACATAAGTTTTATATATCTAAGTACTAGGTGCACGTCCATGCTCTTAGCCCTGTAGAAGAATCTAGACTAGTAGCCCCACGGTGGACACCATGATCATCTTAGCTGCTAACAAGAGCTGGTACAATAGGAACTTGGTTATTCTCAAAATATATCAAAGGACAACTATAACATAAACTTTTAACATTTTATTGGAGTAATTTTGGAAGCTATTCAAGTAACTGTTCCAGTAAATTCCATAATTTAAATGTTCTAGCTGATCCATATTTAGATATAGTCATTTCTGATTTCTCCTTATAGCGGCTTTTGAGTATTTGCTCGTTAGGCTGTTAAATGTATTGATTTCATATGTGAAAACAGTATCCTAGTTTTTTTTAAGGTGTAACCAGAATAGCCATTTTAGTTATCTAATCAGTAACCAGCTATGTTGTGCAAGGGAACCATACTTCTCCTAATTTTCTATTTTGACTTGAATTTTCTAGACATATTTACAATCAGCCTCTGTGCGGATAGAAGAAATGAGAGTGAAAAGACGTGACACAGAGCAATGGATGGCACATCGATTACTTCCTGAGAACCTCAAGGGGCGAATATTGCGTCATGAGCAATACAGATGGCAGGAAACAAGAGGGGTTGATGAAGAGGGCCTTCTTATGAATCTTCCCAAGGATCTTAGGAGGGAGATAAAACGACATCTTTGTCTATCACTTCTCATGAGGGTATTTTCTCAATCTTTACATGGTTATACTATATTTGCAAATCCTCGTCTCAAGTATGCCTGTCTCGAGATCACACTTAACGTAGTGGTCATACACTGTTTCAATGGAAATATAGAAACATGCCAATGCAAAGTTTAAAGTTCTAAAAATGATATCGGATGTTGTTGCCATGACAGAGTTTTCCGTTCAATGTTGAGGTTTGCACACTGATTGCTCATGTGCCTAGACAGTTGGTTAGTTGCTTTCGTTGGTGGTTCTCAGTCAGCCTGGTCGTGGGTTGGTGCAATAGAACGGGTCAGTTGTGCTAGTAGGGATAACTTA
The DNA here is from genome assembly GCF_018294505.1 of Triticum aestivum. Taxonomy (NCBI): domain Eukaryota; kingdom Viridiplantae; phylum Streptophyta; class Magnoliopsida; order Poales; family Poaceae; genus Triticum; species Triticum aestivum. The sequence continues at coordinate 293,877,645 of NC_057809.1, forward strand.
GTCCATGTCCGCACGTATTTGGCTAGTGGGATGGCACGAGGCCTAAGGATCTCCATGGGTGTTTAGCTCCGGCCGTTATGGCCACTATGTATTCCCAAATAGAAGGATAAATGAGAAACAAAAAGTTGTGCGATTGTATGCAGCACAAAAAAATAATCCTGTGTGCTTTCGTCCCCAAACCCAAAACCTCTCTTCCTTTGTCCCGGTGACCGTCGGAGGCCTGCTGATATTTTGTATCAGAGCCTCGTTGCTTGTGGTTCTGTGAAGATGACTGGAGGTCCGAGCAGTCCAAGGTCGAAGCCCAATGCCCCTCATGCTAAGATCACCGACGGGAAAGACAATGGCAGTGGCACGCTCGTGGTGCAGCGCATCTTGTGTGATTCAGGCGGATTGACCACATAGTCGATGGGTTTCAAACATTGTGAGATAGTTCGGTACCTATCTACCGTTGGTGTTAAAGGGAGAACAACGAGGAGCCAACTCTACGTTGCCTGGACGTGGCACGCCCGTTTCAGCCATTTGAACTTGCGCAGGCTTGCGAGGCAAGACACGGTGTGAGCAAGCAGATCAGATCTGCGATGCTTGCTTGGCCGGAAAACAGAGGCGTGTGCCCTCCACGCAGCACGCCAAGTTCCACGTTGAGAACTGCCTTGAGGTGGTCCATGGCGACCTTTGCAGGCTGATCTCACCGGCGACACCAAGTGGGAAGAAATACTTCCTCCTGCTTGTCGACGCCACGTGGTACATATGTTTAGCGGTTCTTGCCTCTATGGACGAGGCCCAATGGCAATCCAGTGCATCCAGGCTGAAGCAGTCCGATTCTGGCAGCAAGCTATGCGTTTTACGGACGGGTCAAGGTGGTGATGACCCACAAGTATAGGGGATCTATCGTAGTCCTTTCGATAAGTAAGAGTGTTGAACCCAACGAGGAGCAGAAGGAAATGATAAACGGTTTTCAGCAAGGTATTCTCTGCAAGTACTGAAATAAGTGATAACAGATAGTTTTGTGATAAGATAATTTGTAACGAGCAACAAGTAACAAAAGTAAATAAAGTGCAGCAAGGTGGCCCAATCCTTTTTGTAGCAAAGGACAAGCCTGGACAAACTCTTATATAAGGAAAAGCGCTTCCGAGGACACATGGGAATATCGTCAAGCTAGTTTTCATCACGTTCATATGATTCGCGTTCGGTACTTTGATAATTTGACATCTGGGTGGACCGGTGCTTGGGTGCTGTTCTTACTTGAACAAGCATCCCACTTATGATTAACCTCTATTGCAAGCATCCGCAACTACAACAAAAGTATTAAGGTAAACCTAACCATAGCATGAAACATATGGATCCAAATCAGCCCCTTACGAAGCAACGCATAAACTAGGGTTTAAGCTTCTGTCACCCTAGCAACCCATCATCTACTTATTACTTCCCAATGCCTTCCTCTAGGCCCAAATAATGGTGAAGTGTTATGTAGTCGACGTTTACATAACAACACTAGAGGCTAGACAACATACATCTCATCAAAATATCGAACGAATACCAAATTCACATGACTACTAATAGCAAGACTTCTCCCTTGTCCTCAGGAACAAACGTAACTACTCACAAAGCATATTCATGTTCATAATCAGAGGGATAATAATATGCATAAAGGATCTGAACATATGATCTTCCACCAATTAAACCAACTAGCATCAACTATAAGGAGTAATTAACACTACTAGCAACCTACGCTCCAATCCCGGACTTGGAGACAAGAATTGGATACAAGAGATGAACTAGGGTTTTGAGATGAGATGGTGCTGATGAAGATGTTGATGGAGATTACCCTCTCCCGATGAGAGGAGCGTTGGTGATGACGATGGCGACGATTCCCCCCTCCGAGAGGGAAGTTTCCCCGGCAGAACAGCTCTGCCGGAGCTCTAGATTGGATCCGCCAAGGTTCCGCCTCGTGGCGGCGGAGTTTCGTCCCGAAAGGTTGCTTCTTCTTTTTTTCTCGACGAAGGACTTCATATAGGAGAAGATGGTCATCGGAGAGCCACCAGGGGGCCCACGAGGTAGGGGGCGCGCCCTAGGGTGGGGGAGGGGCGCCCCCCACCCTCGTGGAAAGGGTGTGGGCCCCCTGCTCTTCATCTTTGGCGAGGATTTTTCATTATTTATTATAAGGTATTTCGTGGAGTTTCAGGACTTTTGGAGTTGTGCAGAATAGGTCTCTAATATTTGCTCCTTTTCCAGCCCAGAATTCCAACTGCCGGCATTCTCCCTCCTTATGTAAACCTTGTAAAATAAGAGAGAATAGTCATAGGTATTGTGACATAATGTGAAATAGCAGCCCATAATGCAATAAATATCGATATAAAAGCATGATGCAAAATGGACGTATCAGGTGGTGAGTTCACATCCGACTCCTTCACCGCGTATTGCGCCGATCTCGGAGTTTAGCGTCAACTCACTGCGCCCTACCCACCGCATCTAAACGGCGTTGTCGGACATTGCAATCAGATGGTGGTGAGCATGGCCTGCTGTCTTCTCGAGGCCAAGTGTGTTGCCGGTGAGTTCTAGGGCGAAGCGGTCATGACAACGGTGTTCATCTTGAACCGTTAAACATGTCGACAATGAAGAGCCTAGATGGCAAGACACTGTTTGAGGCATGGACACGACTCTTCGTCAGCATCTAAGTGGAGCATCTAAGTGGGCGATCTGGTGATCACCATGTCCAAAGCTGGCGAGATGCAGAACTTGTTTAGAATGTCTTACCTCAATCTGCTGAGTTTTTACCTTGGGATGGAGGTGCGGCAGGGCACGGTCAGGATCACCATCTCTCTTTCTGCCTATGCCCATAACCTTCTCGAGAAGAGTGGCATGGTGGGGTCCAATCCCTTTCAAGTGCCCATGGAGCCGTGCTTCAAGCTTTCCATTTGGCATGTCGCTTATTCAATTTCGTTTGACCTTTAAGGTATTTAAGCGTCTCATGATCCGTATGGATGACAAATTCACGAGGGCGAAGATAATGCTCCGACACATGCAAGACTCTCACTAAAGCATATAACTCTGTCATAAATGGGGTAGTTAAGTTGCGCTCCGAAAAGTTTCTCGCTAAAGTATGCGATTGGGCGCTTCTCTTGCATCAACACACCTCCTATGCCATTACCACTAGCGTTGCAATGCACTTCGAAAGTTTTATCAAAATTGGGCAATCCAAGCAATGGAGCATGTGTAAGCAAATTCTTAAGCCCATGAAATGCAGTATCTTGGGATGGTCCCCAAACAAAGGATGCATTCTTCTTATTCAATGGGTGCAATGGTGCTAAAATCCTTCACAAGGTGACGATAAAATCCGGCTAAGCCAAGGAAGCTACACACTTGTTGCAAGTTGGTTGGTTGTGGCCAAGTTTTAATAGCATCAATTTTAGCTTCGTCTACATGAACACCCTTAGAAGACGGAACAAAACCCAAGAAAACAAGCTTGGCAACACCAAATGTGCATTTCTCCATATTAGCATAAAGGCGCTCGTTTCTAAGAGTTTGCAAAACAGCTCTAAGATGGGTGACATGATTTTCTAGAGATTCGCTAAACACAAGTATATCATCAAAGTAGACCGCAGCAAATATGCCAATATATTCGCGAAGAATGTAATGCATCACATGCATGAAAGTGTCGGGTGCTTCGGATAAGCCCATAGGCATAACTAACCACTCATACAAGCCAAATTTGGTTTTGAAAGCGGTTTTCCATTCATCATCCTCTTGAATGCGAATTTGGTAATAGCCACTTTTAAGATCAATTTTAGAGAAAACTGTGGCTCCGCTAAGCTCATCTAGCATATCGTCAAGGCGTGGAATGAGATGCCTATAGCGAACGGTGATAGCATTTATGGGTCGGCAATCGGAACACATGCGAAAACTTCCATCTTTCTTGGGCACAAGAATAACCGGAATGGCACAAGGACTTAAGCTTTCACGTACATGCCCATTGTCAATGAGGTGTTGTACTTGCCGTTGTATTTCCTTGGTTTCTTTGGGGTTGACGCGGTACGGTGCCTTGTTCGGTAAGGTGCGCCGGGAATGAGGAAGATGCGGTGTTCGATGCCTCGTAGTGGAGGTAGACCCAGAGGTAGCTCATCGGGGAATACGTCCTTGAATTCCAGCAATAAATTAGACAACACTAAAGGTAGGGTAAGAGGTGTTAGTCCGTGCCGCTTCATCCTTGCATACTAGGACATAGTGTATGACACTAGATGGGTTCTCACACACTTCTCTCATGTCTCTTTCGATAGCTAAGAGCACTAAGTTTTTCTTGTCGCTCATCGTGGAGGCACTCATTTTTGGCTTATGACGCTCACTCTTCTCTTGCTGGCTCACTCTCTCACTATTCTCTCCAGTCTCCGCGATGGGTGGATGCTTGCTCGTCGACGATCACTTGGCTTGGTGACATGGGTCATAGCACGTACTCCTTTCCCTTCATCTTGAAAACTATAGTGATTGGTTCGCCCATTGTGGATAACGCCACGGTCGAGTTGCCAAGATCGTCCAAGTAGGAGGTGGCAAATGGACATGGGAACCACATCACACTCCAATATGTCTTCGTATGCTCTAATCTTGAAGGAGACTTGAACGGTGTGCTCCACTTGAATGGTGCCGGAGTCGCTAAGCCATTGGACCTTCTAGGGGTGAGGATGCTTCATCTTGATCAATTGTAGCTTGGAACATAGCTCTTCACTTACCAAATTGTGGCAACTTCCTCCGTCGATGATGACCTTCACAGAACGTCCATTGATGCCCGCTTTGGTGCAGAAGATGTGGCAACATTGGTCTTCGTCTTTTTGGTGTTGAAGTGTCAAGACTTTGGAGACAACAAGAGCGGGGCTCGAATCATTGTCACAAAAGACTTGGTCATCTTTGTCTTCATTCACTCGTCGGTGCATGGCCACGTGCTCAAGTGCTTCCATTTCTTCCTCGCTCATGGAGTCATAGGTGCCGTCGTCATTGATGATCATGGTATGCCGCGTGGGGCACTCAAATGTCTTGTGGCCTCGGCCTTGGCATGTGAAGCACTTGATGGAACTTGTCTTGATGGTCTCATCCGTTGGAGTAGATGATGATGAAGCTCTCGGCTTGAGGTTGCTTGTAGTAGGAGGACGACTTGAAGATGTCGAAGCTTTCTTGAAACTTGACTTGTCGCTGTTGCTTGGTGTAGGTTTCGTCGGGGTAGAAGGTGCCTTAGTCGTTGAAGCTTGAGTGTGTGAACCGTAGGTCTTGGAAGAGTACTTGGCGTACTTGTAATCATCTTGCACTTGTCACTCCGCCTTGGTAGCTTGGTGCACTAGCTCGAGGAGGTTCGAATACGGTTGGAAATCATCAATCTTCTTGATAGGATGGTTGAGTCCGTTTAAGAACCGTGCCATAGTTTGCTCCTCATCTTTCATGACATTGGCTCGGATCATGGCGATCTCCATTTCCTTGTAATACCCTTCAATGGACTTGGTGCCTTGCTTGAGTAGTTGCAATTTCTTGAATAGGTCGCGGCTATAGTACGTGGGTACAAAGCGCGCTCGCATGACATCCTTCATTTGATTCCATGTTGTGATTGGTGGGTTACCTTTTGCTTCCCGTCGCTCAATGACTTGCTCCCACCAAATGAAGATATAGTCTTGGAACTCAAGAGATGCCATGGCAGTCTTCTTTTCTTCTTCATAGTTGTGTAAATGAAAGACCTTGTCGACCTTCAATGCCCATGAAAGGAAGTCTTTGGGATCATTGCTTTCGGAGAACTTAGGCATGGTGAACTTGAGCTTGCCGTAGCGTTGCTCTTCATTGTGTTGGTGGCAATGGTGATGACGCTTTTGTCGCGGAGGATCTTCAAGCGCTTGCTCCTCGTGCTCCTGATTAGCTTGACGTTGAGGGTGTGGAATTCTTGAACGGTTCCTCAACTCTAGGTGCTCCTCAAGGCGCGCGACTTCTTCTTGTCGCTCTCGTTGGAGGGCCTCTTGTTCGCGCACACAGCGGTTGTGTTCATTGACGACTCGTGTGGCTTCACGTAGGGCACGTTGAGCTTCTTGGCCTTGTTCCTCGCGACGTTGTCGTTCTTGTTGTAGGGTGTCGCCGTCTTGGTTTTCTTGGTGATCTTGGCGTATTGGAGGCTCTTGGAAAGCAGGATCATTAGCTTGACGACGATGTCGCTCACGTTCCCGGAGGCTGTCTTGTAAACCATTGCCATGAAATGAGTTTTGTGGAGCTTGATGATCTTCATGGTCTTGGCGACAATGCGGACGAGCTCGGGGAAGACTTGCATCCGAAGAATGTCGGCTTGAGTGGCACCGTCTTGATGATGACGATGTCATAGAAGAATGGTTGACCATCAAAGCACAAAACTCTTCCATTTGAGTAGACATCCTAGCGTCAAGCTCTTCCATGTGGGTGGAAAGTTTCGATTGTCGAAGTAGTCTCTTGTACGTAGCTCGGATGGTCGCAAGTCGATAGCAAGTAGGTCGATGTGGTCACTCAATGCTTCATTCTCTTAATGCAAAGCTCTTTGCGCACCGAATAGGTGATGCTTGGTGACGTAGTTGTTCAGGTCCTCTTGTTCGATGATGAGTGGGTTGGTAGAAGTACTTGACCTTGCTACCTCTTGAGCACTGCGTTGGTTTTCCCCGAAGAGGAAGGGATGATGCAACAAAGTAGCGTAAATATTTCCCTCAGTTTTTGAGAACCAAGGTATCAATCCAGTAGGAGGCTACGCGCAAGTCCCTCGTACCTGCACAAAACAAATAAATCCTCGCAACCAACGCAAATAGGAGTTGTCAATCCCTATGAGGCCACTTACGAGAGTGAGATCTGATAAATGTGATAAAGATAATATTTTTGGTATTTTTATGATAAAGATGCAAAGTAAAATAAAGGCAAAGTAAATAACAAAGTAGTAGGAGAACAATATGATGAAGATAGATCCGGGGGCCATAGGTTTCACTAGTGGCTTCTCTCGAGAGCATAAGTATTCTACGGTGGGTGAACAAATTACTGTTGAGCAATTGACAGAATTGAGTATAATTATGAGAATATCTAGCCATGATCATGTATATAGGCATCACGTCCGAGACTAGTAGACCGACTCCTGCCTGCATCTACTACTATTACTCCACTCATCGACCGCTATCCAGCATGCATCTAGAGTATTAAGTTAAAAACAGAGTAATGCCTTAAGCAAGATGACATGATGTAGAGGGATAGACTCATGCAATATGAAGAAAACCCCATCTTGTTATCCTCGATGGCAACAATACAATACGTGCCTTGCTGCCCTTACTGTCATCGGGAAAGGACACCGCAAGATTGAACCCAAAGCTAAGCACTTCTCCCATTGCAAGAAAGATCAATCTAGTAGGCCAAACCAAACTGATAATTCGAAGAGACTTGCAAAGATAACCAATCATACATAAAATAATTCAGAGAAGATTCAAATATTATTCATAGATAGACTTGATCATAAACCCACAACTCATCGACCTCAACAAACACACCGCAAAAAGAAGATTACATCGAATAGATCTCCACAAGAGAGGGGGAGAACATTGTATTGAGATCCAAAAAGAGAGAAGAAGCCATCTAGCTACTAACTATGGACCCGTAGGTCTGAGATAAACTACCCACACTTCATCGGAGGGGCTATGGTGTTGATGTAGAAGCCCTCCGTGATCGATGCCCCCTCCGGCTGAGCTCCGGAACAGGCCCCAAGATGGGATCTCGTGGATACAGAAAGTTACGGTGGTGGAATTAGGGTTTTGGCTCCTGTTCTGATTGTTTGGGGGTATGTGGATATATATAGGAGGAAGAAGTACGTCGGTGGAGCAACAGGGGGCCCACGAGGGTGGGGGGGCGCGCCTGGTAGGGTAGGGCACGCCCCCCTACCTCATGGCCTCCTGTTACGTGCCTTGGCATAGGGTTCAAGTCTCCCGGGTCTTATCTGTTGAGAAAATCACGTTCCCGAAGGTTTCATTCTGTTTGGACTCCGTTTGATATTCCTTTTCTTCAAAACCCTAAAACAGGCAAAAAAACAACAATTCTGGGCTGGGCCTCCGGTTAATAGGTTAGTCCCAAAAATAATATAAAAGTGGATAATAAAGCCCAATAATGTCTAAAACAGTAGATAATATAGCATGGAGCAATCAAAAATTATAGATACGTTGGAGGCGTATCAGACCTATTCATCATCTCAGCAAATATGTGAGTGGAAGAAAGGAGTGAACTAGACCAAATGTACCTTGTCCGATGTTGAAGATGGATCAATGATCACTCAATAATGTATTATGGAAATAGCACAATTGGTATCGGATTTTGTCTATTCTCACACCTACACAAAAAGAGCCTTTGGAGTAGCATGGTGAGGATGCTGGCACAAAATTTATGCAATTGTTAGCAAGATTTCAATAATGTTGAAAGAGATTCACAAACTTGCAAGTGTAACAAGTAGACCAAAGCAATATGAGGCACACGGAAACACACGCACAGATAGATAAATGGGGACGTGCAACCAAGGAACGAGCTCAAAATGTGGAATCCACGGAAAATGCTCTTGTTGCACAACACTAGAGAGACACTAGCATGATTGCTCAATAGATGAGATACGATGCTTGTGCACAACCTACAAAGCAAAAATGCAACTGAGTTCTATCCCAAGTATGCTATATGTATGATTCTCGGTGATTCTCTTAAGATGATCCAAGATGATCGAGTATGGCAATTTGGATGCAATATGGTATGATACTACGACTCTTGCTTACAAGCTTCTTTGTTCTCTTTTTGCTTAAAAGCTTTTCTTGCTCTTTTGATATTGTCCTTTGGCCACTTATTCAAAACGCTGGAATCAAGATAGCAATGGTGTATGTGGGAACAAATGAGGACACAAGAGATAATACGATATATGCACGCAATAGAAGGAAGTGACGCAAAAGTTTGGCTCGGGGTTAAGAATGCAATGGCAAGGGAGAGTATACGAAGGTGTCGTCGAGGTTACCGCCCTTGCTTTCTGTTGGTGGTGTCACGATGGTGAAGTGGTTGTTGTCGATGACGAATCTGTGGCGAAGATTAGTGGTGGTGATGTCGATGTCAAACTGTCCCTAATCCAACAAAACATCATCACACCAACAAATCACAAAAAAATTGGTAGGGTATTTTTGTGGGGATTTTCGAAATTGGGCAAGAACACACAAAATTAGGCTAGAAAATGAAGGGGAAGAACTCCAAGGTGTAAATCAACGTGGCTCTGATCCAAGATGTTGTAGGGTGGAACCCTAATAGGTTGATCTTTTAATGCTTGGAGGGGGAAAGAGTGCAAATCAAAGAGAAACACAAGAACTCCCAAATAGACTTGATCCAATCACACATGTGCTAGATCCACATACACAAAGAGGTAACAAGGGTCCAAATCCAAGAAAAGGGGATACAAAAGGGGCACTAGCTCATCTCAATCCTAGGGGGAAGGAGGTCTTGAATCCATGAAGGATCTTCCCATGAAGGGGTCTTGAATCCACTTGGGGGATCTTCTCACATGGAGGCCTGATCTCCATGGGAGTAGGGGTACAAGTGGATGAGCAAAGCTCTATCTCTAGTTTGAGCTATCACAATGCTAACCCTAAATCGTAGGTAGAGGAAGGGTATATATAGTCTAGGGGGCGAAGGGGTACGTGGGCCTCGGCCCAGATACAATGCGCGCAGGCAGGAGGGGCTGGATGTCCGGGCCTTCACGTCGGGTCGGATGTTCGGGCTGGCGGGGGCCGGTTTCGGGTTCTCTCTGTATAGGAGGTGCTGGATTTCCGGGGCTGGGCCGGATGTCTGGGGCTGAGCCGGATGTCCGGTGTGTGTAGGTGGTCTTCGATTGAGCTGCTGCTGTGGTTGACATCTCCAGGGGCCGGATGTCCGGATGTCCGGGGCCTGTAGGCCTTCTCCGGTTCCTTTTGTCGTGCTCCTTCGTCCATGTACTTGGGGACTTGTCCGTTGTCACGAGCATCTCCGAGAGGGTGTTCTTCATACCTAATCAAACATAGCATTCCGACTTTAGGTAGTAGCCATGTCTCACGTGGGTCATAACGGAATATTACTAAGGAGAGATGTCACCTCGGTCTCGAGAGCTCTTGCACGTGCTTGTGTCACCGGTCCACTTGGCACTTGAGTAGGCGAAGGCTGGTCTATGGGGATGACCGAAGGATGCTCCACATCTAATTGGCTCCGACCCTACTCAAGATCCAACCCTCTATCCTACGTGGCACGCCACATGGATGATCAACAATTGTCAAGGCCAATCAACACAAATCAAGGAGGTCAACCATAGTCGAAACAAGCTCCCATGGGTCCAAGCGAGCCACCCCGGTCAAGGAAAGTCCAAGCAAAGTCATCATGGTCAACAAGTCAAAGAAAGAAACTTGTAAAAGAACAAGTCAAAGGAGCAAAGAAGCCCAAGCCCAAGCCCAAGCAAGGAAGCCTTCAACGCTACCACACATCTCCAAGCCCAACTAGAGGCATATGGCCCAAAGGACGCCAAACTATCTTGTTCTACCCTCCCACCTCCTCAAGGGTAGCCTTGGTCATTAGTCAAAGACCCCTAGCCTATATAAGCCCCCCCACCCCCCAATGGGAATGTAAATCTTTCACTCCCTACTTGAATAAACTCAAGAGAAGGATCACACTCCTCACCTAGCTCTCTTTGGAGAGCTAGCGAGGCCGAGATTCGAAGTCCAAGGAACCTAGTAAGGCTTAGACCAGTGGGGGTCGTGGGACACCTCAGGTGTCTCGTGCGTTGGGCACTACCCTCGACCACTTTTCGGGAGTTGCGGGACTCCAGAAATGGCAACACAAGTGTCCCATTCGCTAGGCACCACTCTCGACGACCCTCCCATAGGGACATAGCTCGCGCTCCCACGACGTGACTGAACCTATTTAAAAAACATCATTGTGTCATTTTAAGTGTACGTCAACCTTTGCTATAAGGCCGCTGTACATACCCCTGCCTAGTCATCACTAATTACGTTGCTAAGGATACCCCTCGTCAAAAGTTGTTTCTTGAACAACATTGGTGCCGTGTTAGAAGTCAGCTCGACTATCTAAGCTAGTTGGCCCCGACCAAAATAGCCTGGATAGAACCGCCCAATCTAGTTTGACCACCTGTGAAGCCAAGGCCTTGCTCGCCTCCAACACCATCTTGCAAGGAGGAACGGTAGGAAGCTCCTTCGCCTTGAGATGCACCAGGACATGGTGACGTCCTCAGCATGCACCACCAAGGCATCCCTTGCCTCAAGATCCAGTCCAGGCACCAGTTGAGGAACCTCAGGAGGGGTAACCGCCTCCAACTCTGCCAAACGAGCTCGGAGTGCCTTCATGTCCTCCTTATTTTGAATTGCCGGATCTGCATTCATCAGCACATGTCTATAGTTCTGTTCTGGACCCCATAGTTTCTTATCTGCCTGTAGTGCACATTTCACAGTTCATATTTCTGTAGTCTGTTTTGTAGGCCCCATAGTTTCTTATCTGCAGTGTAGTGCACATTTCACAGTTCATGTTTCTGTGGTCTGTTTTGTAGGCCACACACCCGTAGTTTGGTTACTTCGCTCTCTCATCTTTAATCCTTCCCCTCCTGTTTGCAGGTTCCAATGTTTGAAAACATGGACGAGCAGCTCCTGGATGCAATGTGTGATCGTCTAAAGCCCATGCTGTACACTGAGGACAGCTGCATAATTCGAGAAGGAGACCCCGTGAATGAAATGCTTTTTGTTATGAGAGGATATCTCGAGAGTATGACGACAAATGGTGGACAGAGCGGATTCTTCAACTCCAATGTTCTCAAAGGTGGAGACTTCTGCGGTGAAGAGCTCCTCACTTGGGCTCTTGACCCCGCTGCAGTTTCAAACCTTCCCAGCTCAACCAGAACAGTGAAGACATTGTCTGAAGTTGAAGCCTTTGTTCTGAGGGCTGATGACTTGAAGTTTGTAGCCACCCAGTTTAGGAAACTCCATAGCAAACAGCTCCAGCATACCTTTAGATTCTACTCACAACAGTGGAGAACCTGGGCCGCTTGTTTTATACAGGCAGCTTGGCACAGATATTGCAGAAAGAAGCTAGAGGATTCTTTGTTTGAGAAGGAGAAGAGGTTACAAGCAGCTATTGTAAGTGACGACTCTACCAAGCTCAGTCTGGGCGCGGCACTGTACGCCTCGCGTTTTGCTGGCAACATGATGCGGATCTTACGGAGAAATGCTACCCGAAAGGCCCGTTTGCAGGACAGGGTGCCTGCAAGGTTGTTACAGAAGCCGGCAGAACCCAACTTTTTTGCCATTGGAGAGTAATTTTGACATACCCTGCTACAAGCAGAAAGTCACAACCCAACTGGTAAAGTTTGTTCTTATGCCCTCATCTTCTCCCAGCTCGGCTCAGTTTATGACTGGATGCTATACATAGATAGACCGCTTGTTCTGCATCCTTGTAATTTATATAATGCAATTCAATGTATTATTGCTTTTCGTTGTCTATACATGTGCTGTGTTTGTATATTGAAGGTATCTATATAAGCATTCCACATTTATTCGTACCTGAATTGGAAAACATGAAACTCTTGAATGATGTTTTAGGCTGGAAACTCTAAATGTAACTGGTCATTTCTTCGTTCCAGCACACATGCTTGTAGGACAAACAGTCCGCTTGGGAACCAAAGTTCGTAATTGGTCGTACACCATGCCAACGATTTTGAAAGACCACCAGTTATATATCACTATTAATGGCTAGCAAATATGCCCGTGAGTTGCAACGGGATAGGTAATTGTGTGCCTGTCAATCAGTGTGGCACAATGGTGTCATTCGGTGGCAGCAGGGAGGCGCACGCCTAGGTCTATCAAAAATGCATATCAACAGTGTATTAAGAGCCATACTGCAGTTTCCACAAAAAAAACACCAAAAAACATGCTATAGATATGATATTTTTGGTATGATTTCTCTACGACAGTTCTGATCACACCATAGATAAGCCGTCCTCCCTCCATCTATTTTTGCGGGGCCTAAATTTTAAATTTATCATACCAACGGTATAAAGTTGGAGCAATTTTCAAAGCTCGGTTTTGGCCAACGGGGGGCCCATACCTTTTCTCTAATTAATTGTGTATATTAGGCTAGCCATAGTGGAGGTAACTTAGACTAGTCATAGTGGGTAGTAACTTAGAGGAGTAACATGCATATGTTACTAATTTATGTTACTACCCCTACAATGAGTAGTAACATATGTGTTGTATCATGCATCACTTCATTTATTAGGTTGTAGACTCATCTTTTTTTGATATGTGTGATGTTACAGTAACTAGTTATGTTACTACTTGCCTCTCTTTCTTCATTAATTACATGCCACATCATTGCCTAGATAAATGTGATGTTACCACCTATGTTACTCCCACTGTGCGTAGTCTTACGTAGTAACTTAACACATCCCAAAACAATTTTGCTTATGTGGCAAGTATTTAATGAGGAAAGAGGTGCTTGTGGTAACATAATATGTTACTGTAACATAGCGTTTCCCGAGGCAAAATAAGTCTATGAGCTAATAAATGAAACCATCTATGATACTACTACTTACTTACTTTGCACTATGGAGGTAGTAACTTAGACTAGTGTTATATGGATGACACTAGTATAAATTACTCCCCACTATGACCAGCCTTAATAGCATGTAGACGCTCAGCTTCTCCGCTATTAATTGTGTTGCTCAATTATTATTTTTTTCAATAAAGGGTGAAGTTTATTAGCTTAAAATAAAGCATCAAGGGACACACTGAGCCACACATCCAACTCCAGCGCGCGCACACGATCAATTTTCACCTCCTTTGATTGGTAACTGCCCGTGCAATCAATAGATGCGATAATATTTTTAAAAGGGGAAAGCTGCATGCGAGACTATATTTATTTTTTGAGGGGTATGTGAGACTAGATGTGAGTCTTTAAAATAGAACAATAATATTTGGTAACAGTGTGCCCGATAGCAAAACTACCATACGATCTTCCCCCTCGTACGGGGTGAGCACCTTCCCACCCACGAGGCCGAGCGCCGTACCAGGCCCAACAGAAAGAAGCCCAACGCACTCAACCATCCCTCACGATGCACCGTACCACATCCCAGCTTTCCCCCTCCCCACCACCCCCGCCTCTCCCCTACCCTGCTACTCAAATCAACACCAAAAACCTATCATTCCTCCAGATCCGGAGGAAACCAGAGGCCTAGTACTCTGCATACATCAAACCAGAGGCTAGACGGTGGGAATTACCAGGGATCCGACGGACGACTCACCAGACGACATCACTCCACCCCCTGGTAAGAAACAGAATCATCCAACATCTCTCAAAAATTCTGCTTACTACAAAGACTTACCCCCCCCCCCCCAAATCTGTGCAAAAATTACCATCCCTTCCCAGATTGAAACAGAATCAACAAACTTCTTTGATAATTCTGCCTATTACAGTGACTAACCATCAAAATCTATGCAAAATTACCAACCCCTCGCACTGTTTGTTACCAGCTATATGCAACATAACAGATTACCCACCATATACCCCACCCTCTTGCTACATAAACAAAGACGAGTGGTGTTACCATGTAAAAGTAAATAGAGATAAAGAAAAGAGGAACACATAAAAACAATATAGGCAAATTACCAAGCTCAATATAGGCAAATTACCAGGGTTCCTTGGTAGAAAAAAAATACATTTACTAATTCTTCAGAAAACTACCATGATGGAAAACTGTTATTTATCATGCTAGATTTCACTCATCTACCAGGTCAAATTGCAGGTGCTCAGACAATCAACGCAAACAACAGCTTGCCCAGTGGTGGAACAAATGCATTGATAGAGGCGGGGTGTCCCGATCTTTCAATGAGATGATAACTATTGATTTGGTGGAGTCAATTTTGACGATCCGACTACAAACGTGCACGACGTTGCGCCTTAGCAATCGCTAAACCAATCTCCAGGGGAACGTACGTATACACGATGTAGAAATATGTGGAGCTGGGTTGGCTATATATGGTAGCAAAAGATTAGCAATAATCAATTCAGAGATGCAATGTTGAATAAACGCTCAACGACGGTACTGTGCTGGTCCTAGCCTAGACCAGACTAGAGACGCGAGCCTAGAACACTAATGAGGTCACGACGTAGCACAACTAGCATCAATGAAGAATACTAAATAGCTCTGGACAACAAGATATAAGTGAAAATCACAACGGCAGTAAAGATAATGATGAAAACAACTGCCAAGCAGGATATACAACAACTTTCTCTCCAACTTTCCTCTGAAAAAATTTGTGCCAATTTTTTGATAATTTTTTTTCAAGAATGGTATTGACATAAGATTTCAAACACAAAAGGAATCAGTCAATTCCGAGTTGATATGAGGAGTCAAAAAATTCTAAAATTGGCTTGAAAAACTGGAATAAACTATGTTCACGAACTTCGAAGGGCAAAAAGACCTACTTAGAAGCCGATTTTGAGGTGCGAAAAATTGAACTAGCTTCTGCAACTATTTAGACGCGGCTTGTCGCTAGTTTTCATTTGAGTACTCGTGGAGCCAAAACGGACGTCGTATGAGGAAGTTATGCCTGTTGTACTGAACAATGCACAAAATAGATTCCAATCCGAATTCAACTACGAGATTGAGTCTAGATAGATCCGAATTTTGTTATTTTTTCTCCTCTTTTTTTGTCCTCACACTTTTTTTTATTTTTCTTTCTTTTTTTCTCTGACTTTTTTTTTTACTTTTTTTTCTTTCGTTTTTCTCTCTCTCCCTCTTTCCAAAACAAACTAGATAAGATGTAGATTGGACCAAGCAAAGATGGAAACGATCTCAACTATGATTATGACGATGAACGGTGGGTAGCACGTGGAGGAAATTGATGGATGGGTGGACAACGGAAAGGATAACGATGCAGCGGTAGCATGACTAATGTGAACAGAACTCGAAACTCTAAACGAACTAGACACTAAGACCAGCAACTCGACACGATGATGCAACCAATAATTCAACTATGCAAGCAATGAAAAGGTAATTGCAAAGGCTCAGACTGGCTTGGACAAAGGATGAATAGATCTAACTTTTTTGTGGCTTTTTCTTGAACAATAGGTAAGAAAATAAATCTAATCTAGGAAAAACTAGGAATTCTCACCGAGCAACCTGAAAACTGATACCACTTGATAGAGGCGGGGTGTCCCGATCTTTCGATGAGATGATAACTATCGATTTGGTGGAGTCAACTTTGACGATCCGACTACAAACGTGCACGACGTTGCACCTTAGCAATCACTAAACCAATCTTCCAAGGTTACTGACGATGCTGGAAGCACGGCCAGCCTGACCACGAAGGTCTATTCCTGCAAGCAATCGAAGAACAAGCAAGAATATGATAATGCAATCTGAATATTGCGAATATATATGAAGTATTGATAAAGGTGGGGATCCGAAAAGCGGTCTTGGTCTGGCCGCTGGACACAAACGAAGTACACGAAGTTGCAATGGCTAACTTTTAACTAAACAAATCCCAAGGAAAAAGCTACTAGATGGATCTACTTATATAGGAGCAAGGGGTGGCGGCCAAGGAGGTGGAAGGACGTCCCAAGGCAGCCTAAAACTAACCCTAGGTCGTACAAGGCTCATGGACCCAAGTGGAGGTGGTGCAACACCTTTGGACTTGTTGTTTGACTCGGATTCTACTGCAGCGTCAGATTGTTTTGTCGATATCTCAATGCTTCGGACGAATTTGAAGGTGATTCCAATTAGGTTGGAAAGATCACGAAATTTACTTTCCAACAAAAAAGAATCACTCAATTCGGAGTCCGTATGAAAAAGTTGTTAACGTTTTGAGTCAGGTATGTTTATGAAGTCTGAATCTGAATTCAGAACATGAGAGACTTGGACTCTATCTTCTCTTGGCCCAAAAGTGACGTGAGAGGACTTTTTGAACAGAACCTAAACTTCTCCTTTTCCCGTATCTTCATATGTGGATTGTACAAATGTCCCATACACCTGCAATTAGACAAAACACAAAAGTGTGTGAAGTATTTTTGTTCTGGATAACATAAATAGATTATTGAATAGTTTGCACTAGAATTCACCTGACAAATATGCATGTATGCAATATTTTTGGTCGTATCTAAGGTAGTCATGTCCTCATCATGTACCTAGTGCTGGAACAAATGCAAGCACATGAATTGGGAGCCTTGGAGAGCAAACAATAAGCGAACCTGCAACTCCAGAATCTGCTAGAATCGACGCTAATATGGAAGGCATCAACATGGAGGCATATTCCACACCTAAGCCACCTTTATAAGGGACAGAATTTGACACTCTCGAGAGTGCACATGACCACTACAACATCTACGTGCGCAAGACTGGCTTTGCAATTAGGTAGCAATTCAAAAGAGAGAGGGTTGATGGAACTATAAGCAGGGTGCTCCTAGTTTGCACAAAATATGGCAAACGACATAGGGACAAGGATGAGTTGCAAGATGTGGAAAACCAAGTCAGCATTGTCAAGAAGAGGAAAAAAGAAGGTTGTTAGGACTGAATGTGAAGCACATGTACCTATCCCACGACGATGCATGGTGGACCGTTGCTCGTTTCGAGGACGACCACAATCACCCCCTCATAAAAAAGCCCCTAACAAAAATTTTATCATCACATCAGTACATTCCGAAGGAGGAGCATGACTTCTTGAGGGTTTTGCATGGATGCAACATTGAGACTACGAGGCAGATGCATCTGATGTCATGGTTCTACGGAAGTGCTAAAGACGTACCCTACACGACACAAGACATTGCTATCAACGAGCTAAGTTCTTCTTAGAGCACCGCCACACAGACGTTGGAAGCACAATTGCGTACTTCCAAGACACGAGGGCCAAAGATTCATATTTCTGCTGGAGAATCAAGCTTGATGATGAAGACAGGGTTGAGAACTTGTTCTGGATTGATGGCGCATCATGCAAGGCATATTCAAAGTATAATGACCGTTTGTCGTTCGACACGACATGCATGACAAACATGTACAAGTTTCCGTGTGCACCATTCATTGGAATTAATAACCATGGTCAATCCATCCTGTTTGGGTGTGGCTTCGTTCGAAACGAACTAAAGGAGAACTTTGTGTGGTTGTTTAACACCTTCCTCCATGTAATGGGTGATGTTGCTTCAAAAAACATCATCATAGATCAAGACTTTGCAATGAGGAGTGCAATCGACGAGGTCTTCTTGAACATAATACACAGAAATTGCCGCTGGCATATAATGAAGAAGGCATAGGAGAAACTTGGAAAGCTTATGGCTGATGATAAACCACTAAACAAAGCATTCAAAGACTGTGTCGACAACAGCTTAACTCGTACATACCTAATCTGTAGACACATTTTAATTACCATGCAGCAAACTTGGAAAGCCATATAAAATGTGTGAGAACAAGTTACCATGTTTAGGTCTACACAAGTTACCATGATCTTGTAGGTTATATTACCAGGGGGCACTTCACTGGAAAACATCAATTACCATGGGGGAAATGTGTGGACATGTAACCACCATCTGGGTAGAAAAGAAAAATAACAAAACATTTACATTTTATATTACCAAAACGGGTCTTGTTATTTTGTAACGGAAAAACTACATATGTTGTTACCAACTATTAATTTAGAAAGTTATCAGTCTAGCACTATTAGGGAAAACTTTATACACAGAGGTATAGCAGTAGCATTGGTCAGAACAAAACACTACTGCTACTTAGTAGTAGCGCGTGTCAACAAAGTGCGCTACAACCATGGTTTTAGCAGTAGCACGTTTGCAGGTAAAATTGCTACTACTATAATTCCCACACTGTTGCCAGTAGGCTAGGAATAGTGGTAGCGATCCTGCGGAAAGCACACTACCACTAAGTGCCTTGTAGTAGCACGTTTCTGGTGTAGAGTGCTACTGATGTGGAGCATCCTACGATCATCCCCATGTACACTACGACTTCTCCCTAAGCCCCAAGTGCCCTCATGTTGAGACCTCAAGCATACGCCATTGGACACAAGGTGAACTCGCTCCTTTTCGAATCTTCGCTTTCCGCATGTAAGACATGAATGCTACTTCAAGCGCGGACCTTGTTCATACTCAGGTACACCCGAGGAGACCATGGAGAACCCAAGGACCAAGGCCAAGCATGCGCGGAAGCAAAGGAAGGAGAATGAAGAAGAGCCAGCTACTACAGGCCCCGGACATCCGGCCCCAGCCCGGACATCTGGCCCGACCCCCGGAAATCCGGCGCCCATCACAAAACGCACCCGAAGCTGAACCCCGTCAGCCCGGACATCCGGCTCTTCCCGAGCCGCCAAACATCTGGCCCCCAGCCTGGATATCCGGACCCTGCCTATCCAGAGAGCTCTAAGACCGACCACTCCAGCCCGGACATCCGGCCCGCTAGCCCAGACATCCGGCACCTCGCGAATGCCCGTACATCCGGCCCCGCCTGCCTGCGTGCAGCGCATCTGGGCCGAGGCCCATGTACCCCTTCGCCGCTTAGACTATATATACTCCCCCCACCTACGTATTAGGGTTAGCAAAGTAGTAGCTCATTAGAGATAGAGCTTTGCTCATCCATTACGGATCTACCCCACGAGAGAGACCGCGACCCCTCTTCAGAGAAGATCCCCTTGGATTCAAGACACCCTTTTGGGTGGCCCCATCAAGACCTCCTTTGGAGAAGAATCGGTTACCGTGCATCGTTCCTTGTTGATCGTGGATCATGTATCTCCTTTTGTGTTCATGGATCTAGCACATGTGTGATCGTTCTTGTTGGTTTGAGTGATTCTCTCGTGTTTCCCTTCGTCTTTCCCCTCGTGATTCCCCTCGTGTTCTTCGTGTTCTTCGCGGGATCCGCTCCTTTCATGAAAGATCGGCCGATTAGGGTTCCACCCTACATCAGCTACTGCTAAGAAAAAGAAATAAAATGAAAAATAAATAGAAAAGTAAATGAAAACAAAAGAAATAGAAAAAGAAGAAATGAAAAAAAGAAAATGTAAAGAAAAAAAGAAAAAATAAATAAAGGAGAAATGCATAGCAGTAGCGCTTGTACACACAAAGTGCTATAGCTACTTTAGTGATAGCGCTTTTTGTATGCCTGCGCTATAGCTAAGTTTCTTACATAAAATGAAAAGAAAAAGGAAAATAAATAACTACTTCCTATAGCAGTAGCGCGTTTTGGTGGAAAGCGCTATAGCTAACTTAGCATAGCGCATTTTTTCCTACCAACGCTATTGCTATTTTGACTTAACCACGTGCGGGTTCAAAATTTTGCTAAGTCCTTTCCCCCCTCTCCCCTATCCCCCACTCGATCTGTCGCCGCCGTCGATCGCCCTGCCCGAGCCCGCCCTCGACGCCGGCCGTCGCCCGAGCCCACCTGCGACCTCGCCGCCGCCGCCCGAGCCCTCCCTGGACCGTCGTCGCCTGAGCTCGAGCCCACCCTCGTCATCGACCGCAAGCCTCTCCCTCTCGTCTCCCCTGCCCTCCTCTCTCTCTCTTTGCTAGCTAGGGCAAATTTCATATGTTGCTACTATGATGATGTTCATATGAACCCTAGATTTGTTTAGGACAGTAGAATTTTAGCACTTAGGAAAAAAATTAAGCAATTTTTTTAGGAAATTAGCTATGGCAAGTTTTTATGAAAATGCATAAACAGTAATTCCATTTATCTTTAAATTAACAGAGGGTATATACATAATAGTAGAATTTAGCTTTAAATTAATAGAGGCTATAAACAAAAAAAGTAGCATTTAGCTATATAAAATTATTTGGACTATGGACCTAAATCTGGTCCAAATTTCATTCAAATGAAATTTGAATTATTTGGACTATGGACCTGAATATTTTTGAAGAAATTGGGTGTAGGTACTAAGGTCTTGCTGTGGAAATTTTGGTGAGGTCAGAAGGGTTAGAGAAAATGGAGTTCCTTTGCAATTTCTAATAAGGTGAAGTATTGTTGGAATATTTGCTCTAAAACAATTTGGATGAAAATAAAATAATGTGTGTGTGTGAGAGAGAGAGGAATAGCTAGAACAGAATTTGGGTTCTGTCCTAGGCAGAGAAGTGTTTAGTGAGGTCATTTTGCAAAGGGTTTTGGTTTTTGAAAAGACCACTATTTTTCAAGGAAAAGAATTTAGGTAAGTTTTATTTTAATGATGATCCCTTCCTAGACTTTTAGCTTTAAACAAAAAACAAAAGAATTTAGACATAAATAAAAAAAGTAGCCATGGCATTTAGCAATAAACAAAAAATATAATTGTTTTTCTTTTCAAAATCTTGGTTAAAGTAATTGTTGCTATATAAACAAAAACAAGATTGATGTTATATGATATATGTCATTGATGTTCATTTGCATATTCCATTATTGTTGATTATATCTTTCATTGAAGTGGTCATGTTATATCTTTTCATTGAAGTGGTTCGATTGTGCCCAAGTGGCCTTTTGTTGTTTGTAGAGAATGAAGCCGAGTGGCCTATGTTTTGCCGGGATGTTGATTAATTTCCATTCCGGCAAATTTCAGGTGCTCAATTTGTCCACTTTGTAGCAAAGGTCATGCCAAAATTTTCCGTGAATTTCGGCATGACTTGTGCTACAAACTAGGACATATCGAGTGCCCGGGATTTGCCGCACCGGGAATGAATCAACATTCCTGCAAAACATAGACCTCTTTTATGTCATTATTCATTTTATTAGGTCTAGAATTAATTGACTAGATTTAATCATAGAAAACATGGTTAGCGACGATGAAGGATAGGGTTCTAGTGATTGCAACGTCTACGAGGCAGCAGACACCTATTTGAACCTTCTCGAGGAGCAACAGTTGTTGTAGTGCCCACCTGTCACATCCGAGACCGAGACCGGCGCCGAGACCGACACCGGCGCCGAGACCGGTGCTGAGACTGACACCGGCACCAAGACCGGAACCGAGACTGGCAAAGCCGGTAAAGTACTGAAACCGAAGAGGACATGACGCCCAAACCAGCTCAACACTACTAGACTGGTGGTCATGAAGGTGGACTCCGGCAATTTTGAGCGAAAAGAGCATGCGGAAGCGAGCGCGTGCTACAACAATCAAATAGGCTGCATCCTAAGGGCAACCACCACCATCAACGATGAGAAACTAAAGAAGATACCAAATATGGAGCACTCCCTCCTAAGGAAGCTGCACCATGCATTCTTGTTCCTGGGCCGGGATGAAATCAAATATACTCGACCGTGGCAAGACCCGACAATGAAGAAGATAAACAAACGTGCCATGGGCAAGTTTAGCAGCGCGTTGTCCACCTGGAAAGTAAGGGTGAAACATCGGATCATGGTTAAAAAGGAACCTGTAACGACCAAACCTCGAAGGATTTGAGTCTCTGTGCTTACCGTGCTAGTCCCTGGATCGAACTCGCTAGGACACACAGTATAGATGAATACTAGAATAGCAAGTGCATCATTTATTAAACCGTATGATCCAGAATGTATAGAATAACACAGTCTGCATAGCACTTGGCTAGCTTTATTCAATCAAACAACGGAAAGTAGCAGAAAATAACGACGAGTCCCATCATAGCCCACTGGCGATGCTGAGTGCAGACTCGCGACCCTAACGGTACCTTACTCTTCGTCTGAATATCCTGCAACATGAGACATTGCAGCCATATAGGTCAATACTTTGAATGTATTGGCAAGTTACACACGAGTAATAATAAAGCACACCTACATGTACATGCATAATATATCAAAAGGAAGGCTTGAGGGTTTATTTTTGCAGAAAGCTGATTTTATCCTAATAACAACCTAATAGTAAAATTTTTATTTAGTTCTTTTATTGCTAAAATTAAATACACAAGGTTGAGTTAGCAAAATCAACTCCAACCTACCCTTTATTAAGTTGCCCACAAATATTATTAAGTGTCACATCTGTCAAGATCATCCAACAACTGTAATGGCATAGTCGCTCAAAATTGTCCATAACTGGGGACATGACTAATCATGATTAGTTTTAATACTCTGCAGAGTTTAGTACGCTTTACCCACTGGACCCAACCCCAAGATTGAGACGAAGTCTTTCAGAAGTTGTCCTCTAGTCCCAACAGGAGGCCCATCCCAACTATTATATCTACATTTCCTGGCACATCCGGGCAAGGGTTCCACAACCGATCAACTAAGCCAGAGCCCATTTAGCCAGTGTCGCACCTGGAAGCTACTAGTCACTAAGTCTGTCTAATCCTTTTGAGCCTGGGCGGCCGTCCACTTACAGTCAGAGGGTATAAACCATGATGTTCTTGAAACCACCCTAGTAATACCACTTCCGCCCAGAGGTGAATTAAATCCTGAGTTACTACTCAAATTGTTCTATATATAATCCTCACAAGCTCTATGAAAACACGAACCACCCCCGTCTACAAAGCATAGCAAACTACAACTTCCACGACCTGCATTGATGGGAAGATAGCTCAAAAGTATAGCCAAAATATATAATACTCCTATACATGCATATATTCATAGTGTGATATAAACTACATGCATAGAAAACAATAGGTAAAGGATGATAAACATGTAACTTGCCTTGGTTCTGGTTCAGAAAGTCACACTCCTGACAATAGCTCGCATCGCACTCCGAACAATCTACATGTTTCACACAATTCAACAAATCAATCATCGGAACACAAATAGAACCAAAAAAAAACCAACATCAAAAAAACATTTTAAAACTCCAACAATAGTAGCATAACAGAATGAACAAATCATCTACAAAGCACTAGAATCACAATGCAAAAAGAAACGCTCAAAACCGACAAACAGTTTGAGAGTTATGTCCTCCAGAAGTTTTAATTCAAACTCGAACGAATTCAAATTTGAAAGGTGCAAACATGTGAAATTTTGGATCCGTGATGAAGTGCTGGTTTTTGTGAGTGCATAGGAAAAAGAATCACCTAATTTGGACATATAGGTTAAAAGATATAGCTAGTTCAAAATTAGGTGAAAATCTGAAAAAGACAAAAAACAACATAAACCTCCTGGTCTGTTTACTGTAGCGACTAGCCACGTGGCATCACGCAATTGGTAGAAAGTGATCCTTCGCGCGTGTGCTCACTGGAATAGGGGAAAAACGGCGGCGGCTTCGGGCGTCGGCGCCGGCGCTCCTCCGGTGGGTCTCCGGCGAAGACGAAGGGACAGATGTGTGCGACATCGAACATCGGTGGCGTCGGTGACATTAAACGGTGACGAAAACCTCCGGCGACGGCGGCGGCGGGTCGAGCTCCGTGCAAGATCCATTTCGTCCTGCAGCTGCGTGCAGACGAGGAAAGAAGGCGAGGGTGTGCACAAGGGTTCCCGATGGCTTTTGCTCGAGCGGGGAGTCCCAGGGGTGCACGGGGTCGGACCAGGTGCCGGATTGGTTCGGGTTGGCCTCGCCATGCGCGCAGCAGCGTGTCCAGCTCGGTGAAGGGGATGAACATGTGCGAGACATTCGGCTCTTCCCGAGCCGCCGGACATCCGCCCCCCTGCCCGGATATCCGGACCCCGCCTATCCAGAGAGCTCCGAGACCGGCCACTCCAGCCCGGACATCCGGCACCTCGCGAAGGCCTGTACGTCCGGCCCCGCCTGCCTACGTGCAGCGCATCTGGGCCGAGGCCCATGTACCCCTTCACCCCTTAGACTATATATACTCCCCCTCCACCTACGTTTTAGGGTTAGCAAAGTAGTAGCTCATTAGAGATAGAGCTTTGCTCATCCATTACGGATCTACCCCACGAGAGAGACCGCGGCCCCTCTTCGGAGAAGATCCCCTTGGATTCAAGACCCTCTTTTGGGTGGCCCCATCAAGACCTCCTTTGGAGAAGAACCGGTTACCGTGTATCGTCCCTTGTTGATCGTGGATCATGTATCTCCTTTTATGTTCATGGATCTAGCACATGTGTGATCGTTCTTGTTGGTTTGAGTGATTCTCTCGTGTTTCCCTTCGTGTTTGCCCTCGTGATTCCCCTCGTGTTCTTCGCGGGATCCGCTCCTTTCGTGAAAGATTGGCCGATTAGGGTTCCACCCTACATCATCTTGGTATCTAGAGCCACGTTGATCATAATTTCAGAGCCTCCTAGTTGTGTTTTCTAGCCTTATTTTGTTGATTTCGTCCTAAATTCGAAAATCCCCACCAAAAAATAGCCCCCAATTTTTTTGTGATGTTGGTTTGATGAAGTTTTGTTGGATTTGATCCATGGATTTGCTTGGTTTCAAGTGAATCTAGCATATCCCCAAGTTTCCCCACTTTCCATCCACGAAATCTCCGCACTTTTGCCCCTGAAATCATCAATTTCCACCCCCAAAATCGAGTTCCTCGAGTTCATCCTCGGATTTGGAGCCCGGACATCCGACCCGTAGCCCCGGACATCTGCCCCCCAGACATCCGCCCCATGGCCCGGACATCTGGCTCCTGGAGCACATTTTCGCGCAGTGTTCTGGACATCAGGTCCCGGATATCCGCCCCCCACCCCCGGATGTCCGGCCCCTGGCATTTCAGCCTTCGGTGTTTCATCGTTTTGTCCATAACTAATTCATCCGGAGTTCGTTTTTGACGTTCTTTAGCTCGTTTTGAAGCTATTGACATCCCCCTTACCACAAAAATACTACTATCACCATTTGACTCCATCAAATGTTTGGAACTCTGGCATCTTTGCCTAGGGCTTCCACCACAACCTCCGCATAACCACCACCGACTTCCGGAACCTAACCCATTTTGTTCCCCATCGCATTAGTGGTTGTTTGAGGAGTGATTTGAGTCTCCTAAGGTGTTTAGGCTACTTAGGGACGATTGCTTCTTCATCAACCACCACCATAACTTCCGCATAGACTTGCCCACCATACACTTCTGCCACCCCAACTTAACCCAATTTTGTTTGTGTTGTGAGTTGTGTCTCCTAAGGTGTTTCGGCTACTTAGGGACCGTGCTTCCAACTCCGACACCGTGTATAGTCCACCACCTTACCCTCCATTTCCGCATTGCCTACTCGCAAAACCCATCATTGCATTTCCGCAATCCCATTGAGCTTCCGCCACCACCACCGCATCCCGCTACCACCATTTAACATTTGACGTTTGAGATTTTGAGTTCGCAGGTTTTTTCCATTTCCTAAGGTGTTTCGGCTACTTAGGGACGAGTCTCCATCATCTTGGTATCTACATCAAGAACACCTCCACTCATCATCGCCACGAGGTCGTCATCGACATTGACCACTTCACCATCATCCGTCTGTGGCTTACAAACGAGAAACCCTCGACGGTAACCTCCATATCATCTTGGTATCGTGGTATTCATCTATTGTATATTCTCCGTGCCATTACATTGTTAACCCCTAGCCCATTTTGCGTCACTTGCCTATCAAGACTATCCATTTGAGTATTGCCAGCAACGTTACTTGTGCACATTAGTGATCTACACCATACATTGCATACATACCATATCATATTGGTATCATATCATCCCTTGTGTCACATGATTGTTCCCGTATATACCCAATTGCTATCTTGGTTTGTGCATTTCGCATTGTGTCCATATACAAAAAAAAGAATAAGCTTTTAAGCAAAAGAGAAAGAGCAAAGAAGCTTGTAAGCAAGTGCCATAGCATCATACCCCATTGCATATAAGATTGTCATATCCGATCATCTTGGATCATCTTCTCCTTTCTCCCACTCATATTTGCTCGAGTCTTGTGATGGATAGACAAGGCATTTCATCTCCGGTCTTCGACAACAACGATGACGCGTACAACTACAACAAAAAAACTCCCCACTTCGGACTACAATGAGCAATGCAAGTCATCGACAACATCACCACCGACTTACGACATTCCGAAGCTAGGAGAAGGGACCACTTCGACAACAAGTTTTCCGCACAAAAGGAGGAGAAAGATGCAAAGATGGAGGAGATTCGAACCTTGTTGATCAACCGTTCTTCCCCTTCATCATCCTCAAGGCGGCGACGTTCAATCCACAAGTCTTTGGAGCGCAAAAATGATACAAGCGCAAGTCATCCACGTCCACATCTCCATGGTGACCACCATCATGTTCGTGATCCACATCGTCATGAAGGGAAAGTCACCTACAAGCATCATGTGCACGATGATGATGAACGCCATCGATCTCAAGTACGACAACGACACCATCAACATGAAGATGCTCGAGATGCACCTACCTACAAGTACCAACAAGCTCTACATCAAGCTACGGCCAAACTTCATGAGCACAAGAGAAGACCGCGAGACAAGCACTACCAAGAGGACGCTACGGCTACTACCACCACCACTTCGGCATCTTCGCCAAGTGATATCAAGGCATCTCCGCCTTTGGACGTACGACATCTTCGCCTACTTCCCACGAGTATGCCTACATTGACTTCATCAAGTCCAAGGCGACCACCTACGAGCGAGGGCGACACTTCCATCTTTGGAAGCCCCTCAAGGAAGATGGCCGAACATGGGAATTTCCCTTCGGTCATGGAGATGAGCTACGAGGTGCCACATCATATGGGCCTCCAACAACAAGACGGCGACAAGACGGTCGAGCTAGGGCCATCCCCTTCGACCACGACGACAAGCGCGAACATCTTCAACAACATGAATACGACGCCCATATTGGACTCATGCTCCGAGTCAAGCTACGAGACCGCACATGAGACCTTATCTTTAGTCTTAGAGGAGAGTGATGATGTGCCATCTTCGGCCTTCATCCACAGCTACGACTACGACATGATTGAGCATGGAGATATTTGCACCTACATCTCTCCGACACCCACATATGAAGAGATGCCCCAATTCCCATGTGAGGAGAGCCACCACCACATGAGTGACATGAGTGACTCCACCATATGTGACATTGAGTGCATTTCCTATGAGAGGATGAGTGTGACCACCACTAGCCCCACACTTGAGAGCATGCCACACATCCTATGTGAGGTTGAGAGCCATTTGAGTGACTCCACCAACCATATGAGTGAGAGCATCATACCGGGAGTGAGTGAGCCACAACACTTAGTGAGTGAGGTAGTTGACACGGCACGTGAGGCCACTATGATTTCTAACGACTTACCCTCTACTCGAAGTGTATTTTCTTCTTTGGTGCTATGTCTCCTACATGACGACATGCCTATCCTCGACGAGTCCATACCCCCAATGGAGACAACGGTGGCCATGGTGGACTATGATGCACCCCCCACATGGTACCATCAAGATGAAGATGACAATGAGTGGATCTTCGACACTCACCTACAACACATGAGCGATGCTCCAAAGGTAACATAGGTGATGGTGCTTCTCTTGTCCCACTAGTGGACAATCTCACTAATGATTACTTGCATGATGTTGATCCACCTATTCCCATGCTTCATGCTAGTGCGACTTCTTCATGTCATGACTTACCAATTTATGATGAATATGATGATGAGCATGTTGAGGTGCCTAGTTGTGATGCTATGCTCCATAGGATATCATGTGAAAATTCTTTTGGTCACATCATGTTCGACAACCCTTTAAACTTGTCATATGCTATGAGTGAGATCTACCATATTGCATCATTTCAATCTCAACATAGTAACTATGCATGCCCCATTAAAATAAATCCCATTTGCACTTATGGCATAGATGACGAGATGATCGTCATTGACTTTTATTTTTCATGTGATGATGTTGCCATGCTTCCTTTACATGATTTGCGCAATTCATCTCCTATACCATGCCATGATCACATTGTTCCAAATATGCATTATTTTGAATGTTGTCAATATTCTCCATGTGATGTTTCCACTAATGATCATGAGGAGAGCCCCATAGTTTCCTCATACATATTAGGAGATTTTGATGCATTCCATACATTGCATGATTCTCATAATTGCTTGCACCATATGCATTCCATGAATAAGAATGCTCTAGATATTTCCCATGATGCATTACACAATTTGAGTCTCCATTATGTTATACATAACAACAAACCTCTCATGATGGATGACATGTTTCTATATCACGCATCTCATTTATTTGAGCATTGGATATTTTGTGCTAACCAACACAAGCACATGCACATTATGATGGACGATGTGTACATATACCACGCACACACAATTTTCCCTTTGTCTTTGTTTTGTGTAGGTACTCATGTATACTCGTCAACCTCTCAATCCCAAGAGTTGATGAAACGAGCTCTTGAGAGCAACGATGATTTGGGATCCCGTGGACTACCATTACCACCGTTCCATTCACGCAAGAACTATGTGCATCTCTTTTACTTGGCTCTCACACGGCTTTGGGCTATTTACCATTTGTCACCTTATGCCCATTATATCGTGTTCACTTTGCATGTTATGCCTCTTTACATGATTTTGCCATGCAATTGTGACCCTTGCTTGCATCTACCCATGATTCATCATTATGCTACTCCTATGTGTATTTGCATGCTTGGTGGAGATCCTTGTTGCTATTGCCATGTTTACCATGTGCCTCATGCTATTGTTGCTTGTTGTGTTGGGAGAGTCATGATGTCCCATTGCTATTTACATATGGCCTCTCACCAATACATTGATGACATTTTTCTCATATCTTGCTTTCATGCTTGTGCTATGTCATGTGAATTATTCATGCACACTATTTGCACCCATGACATGCTTGCCATGATTCCTTCTAGTATGTTGCATCTTCGCACTACTAGCTTGCTTGACTTAATCACTATGATTGCTTACTTTGTCGCACCACCCATGTTCCACTATTACTTGCTTTCTTGGGTTGATGACATATATGTTCGTGCCTCTCACATGATACATCTTGTTCACTGTCACTTGCCTCCAATTGTTGCATCTATGCTCATTGATCTTGGAGGCTTGGACATATTACTTGTGATGCATGCTTATTTACTTGAGCCTATTGTCTTTGGTTGTAGTCGCATCTTATGCTTTCATACCATGCCACATATTGTCCTTTCTTATGATAAGCATGATGAAAACACTTGTTGGGTATCTCACCATTCGAATGATATGTGTTGCATTTGCACTAATCTCATTTGTTTTTCCAAGTGTTTGTCATGTTCTTTCATTTTGAAGGATTCACAAGGTGGCACTGTCATGAAACACCTTGGTCATGTGAAGGCGTACATGATGCACAACACCAACATTTTCGACATCCTCATAAAGGTGAACTCATTCCTTTTGAGCCATCCTAAAATACGCATATTGGATGGGTCACTCTTTCATTGTTGTCTCCTTCTTGTTGTCTACATGATACATCTCGTGAATGGAGGAGCGACATTGGAGATTGGCTCTATGGACCTTCAAATTGAGGAGCGCTCGGACTTATTGGATGCACCTTCGAACCTGAACTCATTCCATGACATCGAGCATTGGTACTCCAACACCTCCATATTTGTTGATTGTGCTCACACATGTCATGCTCGATGGACATATCATACACATGCCAAATTTGCGTCTAATGCATGGATTGACCCACATTATGATTGCCTTGTTGCCTCTATTTTCATGTCATCCATGATATATGAGCTTGTACATTTCCTTAGCAAATTTTCCTTGATGGCATATTTATACATCATGATCATATTGCCCATCATCAATTGCATGATCACATACTCACATTGAGCACCAATTACCATGTTCATGCTTTTGATACACCGACCCATTATAACATCATTTTGCACCATGGTTGCATTGATTATATTCACAACACATTTGTGTGCACAATGAATGCTTTTGCTCCCATGAACACTTTGCATATCATTCTATATCATCTTGATAAGCTTCATGCGCTTTGTCATGAACAATCTTGTCGCACGGACTCATTCTTACATGATGGACACTTTGTGTGCACTAACCATTGTATTTCCGGGTGTCGTTTGTGTTTGCTCCTTTTGCATGTATACCACTCCGGCAACACCTTCGAGTACTTGGATTGCGCCATGTCTTCCTCTTCGTCCAACTACAAGTCCATCCACGAAAACCGTTTCCATGGTGATGAGGTTTTCGATCCGAGGTCGGATCTTTCCCAAGGGAGGGCAGATGATGCGGAGCATCCTACGTTCATCCCCATGTACACTACGACTTCTCCCCAAGCCCCAAGTGCCCTCATGTTGAGACCTCAAGCATACGCCATTGGACACAAGGTGAACTCGCTCCTTTTCGAATCTTCCCTTCCCGCATGTAAGACATGGATGCTACTTCAAGCGCGGACCTTGTTCATACTCAGGTACACCCGAGGAGACCATGGAGAACCCAAGGACCAAGGCCAAGCGTGCGCGGAAGCAAAGGAAGGAGAAGGAAGAAGAGCCAGCTGCTACAGGCCCCGGACATCCGGCGCCCATCACAGAACGCACCCGAAGCTGAACCCCGTCAGCCCGGACATACGGCTAGAGGCCCGGACATCCGGCTCTTCCCGAGCCGCCGGACATCCGGCCCCCAGCCCGGATATCCAGACCCCGCCTATCCAGAGAGCTCCGAGACCGGCCACTCCAGCCCGGACATCCGGCACCTCGCGAAGGCCCGTACATCCGACCCCGCCTGCCTACGTGTAGCGCATCTGGGTCGAGGCCCATGTACCCCTTTGCCCCTTAGACTATATATACTCCCCCTCCACCTACGTTTTAGGGTTAGCAAAGTAGTGGCTCATTAGAGATAGAGATTTGCTCATCCATTACGGATCTACCCCACGAGAGAGATCGCGACCCCTCTTCGGAGAAGATCCCCTTGGATTCAAGACCCCCTTTTGGGTGGCCCCATCAAGACCTCCTTTGGAGAAGAACCGGTTACCGTGCATCGTTCCTTGTTGATCGTGGATCATGTATCTCCTTTTGTGTTCATGGATCTAGCACATGTGTGATCGTTCTTGTTGGTTTGAGTGATTCTCTCGTGTTTCCCCTCGTGATTCCCCTCGTGTTCTTCGTGTTCTTCGTGGGATCCGCTCCTTTCGTGAAAGATCGACCGATTAGGGTTCCACCCTACATCAGCTACTGCTAAGAAAAAGAAATAAAATGAAAAATAAATAGAAAATAAATGAAAATAAAAGAAATAGAAAAGGAAGAAATGAAAAAAGAAAATGTAAAGAAAAAAAGAAAAAATAAATAAAGGAGAAAGGCATAGCAGTAGCGCTTATTCACACAAAGCGCTATAGCTACTTTAGTGATAGCGCTTTTTGTATGCCCACGCTATAGCTAAGTTTCTTAGATAAAATGAAAATAAAAAGATAAATAAATAACTACTTCCTATAGCAATAGCGTGTTTTGGTGGAAAGCGCTATAGCTAACTTAGCTATAGCGCATTTTTCCCTACCAACGCTATTGGTATTTTGACTTAACCATGCGCGGGTTCAAAATTTTGCAAAGTCCTTTCCCCCTCTCCCCTATCCCCCACTCGATCTGTCGCCGCCGTCGATCACCCTAACCGAGCACGCCCTCGACGCCGACCGTCGCCCGAGCCCGCCCGCGACCTCACCGCCGCCGCCCTCGACCTCGTTGCCGCCGCCCGAGCCCTCCCTGGACCGTCGTCGCCCGAGCCCAAGCCCACCCTCGCTGTCGACCGCAAGCCTCTCCCTCTCCTCTCCCCTGCCCTCCTCTCTCTCTCTTAGCTAGCTAGGGTAAATTTCATATGTTGCTGCTGTGATGATGTTCATATGAACCCTAGATTTGTTTAGGACAGTAGGATTTTAGCACTTAGGAAAAAAATTGAGCAATTTTTTTTAGGAAATTAGCTAGGGCAAGTTTTTATGAAAATGCATAAACAGTAATTCCATTTAGCTTTAAATAACAAAGGGTATATAAATAATAGTAGCATTTAGCTTTAAATTAATAGAGGCTATAAACAAAAAAGTAGCATTTAGCTATATAAAATTATTTGGACTATGGACCTAAATCTGGTCCAAATTTCATTCAAATGAAATTTGAATTATTTGGACTATGGACCTGAATATTTTTGAAGAAATTGGGTGTAGGTACTAAGGTCTTGCTGTGGAAATTTTGGTGAGGTCAGAAGGGTTAGAGAAAATGGAGTACCTTTGCAATTTCTAATAAGGTGAAGTATTGTTGGAATATTTGCTCTAAAACAATTTGGATGAAAAGAAAATAATGTGTGTGTGAGAGAGAGAGGAATAGCTAGAATAGAATTTGGGTTCTATCCTAGGCAGAGAAGTGTTTAGTGAGGTCATTTTGCAAAGGGTTTTGGTTTTTGAAAATACCACTATTTTTCAAGGAAAAGAATTTAGGTAAGTTTTATTTTAATGATGATCCCTTCCTAGACTTTTAGCTTTAAACAAAAAACAAAAGAATTTAGACATAAATAAAAAAAGTAGCCATGGCATTTAGCAATAAACAAAAAATATAATTGTTTTTCTTTTCAAAATCTTGGTTAAAGTAATTGTTGCTATATAAACAAAAACAAGATTGATGTTATATGATATATGTCATTGATGTTCATTTGCATATTCCATTATTGTTGATTATATCTTTCATTGAAGTGGTCATGTTATATCTTTTCATTGAAGTGGTTCGATTGTGCCCAAGTGGCCTTTTGTTGTTTGTAGAGAATGAAGCCGAGTGGCCTATGTTTTGCCGGGATGTTGATTAATTTCCATTCCGGCAAATTTCAGGTGCTCAATTTGTCCACTTTGTAGCAAAGGTCATGCCAAAATTTTCCGTGAATTTCGGCATGACTTGTGCTACAAACTAGGACATATCGAGTGCCCGGGATTTGCCGCACCGGGAATGAATCAACATTCCTGCAAAACATAGACCTCTTTTATGTCATTATTCATTTTATTAGGTCTAGAATTAATTGACTAGATTTAATCATAGAAAACATGGTTAGCGACGATGAAGGATAGGGTTCTAGTGATTGCAACGTCTACGAGGCAGCAGACACCTATTTGAACCTTCTCGAGGAGCAACAGTTGTTGTAGTGCCCACCTGTCACATCCGAGACCGAGACCGGCACCGAGACCGACACCGGCGCCGAGACCGGTGCTGAGACTGACACCGGCACCAAGACCGGAACCGAGACTGGCAAAGCCGGTAAAGTACTGAAACCGAAGAGGACATGACGCCCAAACCAGCTCAACACTACTAGACTGGTGGTCATGAAGGTGGACTCCGGCAATTTTGAGCGAAAAGAGCATGCGGAAGCGAGCGCGTGCTACAACAATCAAATAGGCTGCATCCTAAGGGCAACCACCACCATCAACGATGAGAAACTAAAGAAGATACCAAATATGGAGCACTCCCTCCTAAGGAAGCTGCACCATGCATTCTTGTTCCTGGGCCGGGATGAAATCAAATATACTCGACCGTGGCAAGACCCGACAATGAAGAAGATAAACAAACGTGCCATGGGCAAGTTTAGCAGCGCGTTGTCCACCTGGAAAGTAAGGGTGAAACATCGGATCATGGTTAAAAAGGAACCTGTAACGACCAAACCTCGAAGGATTTGAGTCTCTGTGCTTACCGTGCTAGTCCCTGGATCGAACTCGCTAGGACACACAGTATAGATGAATACTAGAATAGCAAGTGCATCATTTATTAAACCGTATGATCCAGAATGTATAGAATAACACAGTCTGCATAGCACTTGGCTAGCTTTATTCAATCAAACAACGGAAAGTAGCAGAAAATAACGACGAGTCCCATCATAGCCCACTGGCGATGCTGAGTGCAGACTCGCGACCCTAACGGTACCTTACTCTTCGTCTGAATATCCTGCAACATGAGACATTGCAGCCATATAGGTCAATACTTTGAATGTATTGGCAAGTTACACACGAGTAATAATAAAGCACACCTACATGTACATGCATAATATATCAAAAGGAAGGCTTGAGGGTTTATTTTTGCAGAAAGCTGATTTTATCCTAATAACAACCTAATAGTAAAATTTTTATTTAGTTCTTTTATTGCTAAAATTAAATACACAAGGTTGAGTTAGCAAAATCAACTCCA
The DNA here is from genome assembly GCF_018294505.1 of Triticum aestivum. Classification (NCBI taxonomy): domain Eukaryota; kingdom Viridiplantae; phylum Streptophyta; class Magnoliopsida; order Poales; family Poaceae; genus Triticum; species Triticum aestivum. The sequence continues at coordinate 293,912,666 of NC_057809.1, forward strand.
ACCTACCCTTTATTAAGTTGCCCACAAATATTATTAAGTGTCACATCTGTCAAGATCATCCAACAACTGTAATGGCATAGTCGCTCAAAATTGTCCATAACTGGGGACATGACTAATCATGATTAGTTTTAATACTCTGCAGAGTTTAGTACGCTTTACCCACTGGACCCAACCCCAAGATTGAGACGAAGTCTTTCAGAAGTTGTCCTCTAGTCCCAACAGGAGGCCCATCCCAACTATTATATCTACATTTCCTGGCACATCCGGGCAAGGGTTCCACAACCGATCAACTAAGCCAGAGCCCATTTAGCCAGTGTCGCACCTGGAAGCTACTAGTCACTAAGTCTGTCTAATCCTTTTGAGCCTGGGCGGCCGTCCACTTACAGTCAGAGGGTATAAACCATGATGTTCTTGAAACCACCCTAGTAATACCACTTCCGCCCAGAGGTGAATTAAATCCTGAGTTACTACTCAAATTGTTCTATATATAATCCTCACAAGCTCTATGAAAACACGAACCACCCCCGTCTACAAAGCATAGCAAACTACAACTTCCACGACCTGCATTGATGGGAAGATAGCTCAAAAGTATAGCCAAAATATATAGTACTCATATACATGCATATATTCATAGTGTGATATAAACTACATGCATAGAAAACAATAGGTAAAGGATGATCAACATGTAACTTGCCTTGGTTCTGGTTCAGAAAGTCACACTCCTGACAATAGCTCGCGTCGCACTTCGGACAATCTACATGTTTCACACAATTCAACAAATCAATCATCGAAACACAAATAGAACCAAAAAAAAACCAACATCAAAAAAACATTTTAAAACTCCAACAACAGTAGCATAACAGAATGAACAAATCATCTACAAAGCACTAGAATCACAATGCAAAACGAAACGCTCAAAACCGACAAACAGTTTGAGAGTTATGGCCTCCAGAAGTTTTAATTCAAACTCGAACGAATTCAAATTTGAAAGGTGCAAACATGTGAAAATTTTGGTTCCGTGATGAAGTGCTGGTTTTTATGACTGCATAGGAAAAAGAATCACCTAATTTGTACATATAGGTTAAAAGATATAGCTAGTTGAAAATTAGGTGAAAATCTGAAAAAGACAAAAAACAACATAAACCTCCTGGTCTGTTTACTGTAGCGACTAGCCACGTGGCATCACACAATTGGTTGAAAGTGATCCTTCGCGCGTGTGCCCACTGGAACATGGGAAAAACGGCGGCGGCTTCGGGCGTCGGCGCCGGCGCTCCTCCGGTAGGTCTCCGGCGAAGACGAAGGGATAGACGGGTGCGGCGTCGAACAACGGTGGCGTCGATGACGTTAAACGGTGACGAAAACCTCCGGCGACGGCGGCGGCGGGTCGAGCTCCGCGCAAGATCCGTTTCGTCCTACAGCTGTGTGCAGACGAGGAAAGAAGGCGAGGGTGTGCGCAAGGGTTCCCGATGGCTTTTGCTCGAGCGGGGAGTCCCAGGGGTACACGGGGGCGGACCAGGTGCCGGATTGGTTTGGGTCGGCCTCGCCATGCGTGCAGCGGTGTGTCCAGCTCGGTGAAGGGGATGAACAGGTGCGGGGCCCACTGGTCAGCGGCTGGGGCGAGGTTGACTGCGGGTGCGGGTCGGGTGCGAGCGAGCGAGTGTACTGCTTCGCTAGGTTTAGCGGGATGTGGCTGTTGCGCATTGGGCCGCGGGCGGTGGGCCGGTTGGCTTGCAGGTGGCTGGCCGGCTGGCTCTGTTTTTTTAAAACAAAAACTACAGCAGTAAAACAAAAATAAAAACAACACAATAAAACTACATAAAATACATAGACACATAGTAAAATATATAATACTAATATAAACTACAGGAACACTAGTTCCTCACCTAGTGCAATTTTTGAAAATACATTTTATGCAATAGGCCGCACAAACATCAACAAAACAGACAAATAAAATATTTTTAAGATTATAAAAATTACTAGAACATATCAAATGAACTGGAAATAATATTCTGCACATTATGAACATTTTTAAAAACAAGGGAGAAGTCATGTTATCTCCACTCCAATAAATTGCCTTTGTTGCATAGTGATTTGAATATTTCAGAGAAAGAAAATGATGTAGTAAAAATATGATATGCATATGAATGATATATTAACATCCAAATTGGGAAAATTGGGATGTTACAGAACCCTACTCCGAGATTGTAAAGGATAATCCGACAATTACAGAAGAGTAGTTTGAAATATTCAAGGCGGCTTGCGTTGCCGAAGCTGCCGAAGAAAAGTCAAAGTATATGAAGGGGCTTCAAGAGAGGAACCTGGGGTGCCACCACCTCTGAAGCCGTGGTTATGCGGGGAAGAGCCCCATATGGACCAAGGAGGATGCGGAACGTGAAAGTTTGGGGATCCTAGACCCCTTGGCGGAGTTCACCGCCCCGTAGGAGTGTGACATCATCAGGGCCCAGTACCATTGGGATGCAGTCAACAAGGTTTTCGAGACGGACGCGGTCATGACGGAGTTCATGAGACTGATGGTAATTTTTAATTTACCCCCTAATTTTAGGTTCTGATTAATTCGACTGCACGTTTATTCATATTTGTAAACGATCCTTGTTTCTTTTGCAGAAAGAGCAGCACATGATTGCGGCCAAAAGTGACTTGCCGTCTGAGGCATTGGCGAGGCCCAAGTGGGACACCCCATTCAGCCGAGCCTTGAACATATTGAAAGGACTCCCGGTGGACACTCGTCCATCGTATGGACGCGTGCACGACATCGGAGACGGCGCCACGTGTAAGAAGTACTACCGTGAGACATAGGTTAAACGAAGAAAACATCGACAAGAAGGTTGAGATTGTGGTTGATAAGAAATCAACTGAGACATTCAAAGCAGCGATAGCTGCTGCAAGAGAGGAGATGGCAGCTTCGTATGGTGCGTTGATTCCTGCTATCGTCAATTGGAGCAAGCAAAATCCAAATAAAGAGGCAGCGGACTTTCCTCTTTCCAACTTCTTCGGGAGCAGCTCGTTTAGCATTGCACCAGCACCTGCTCACGCAACCGCACCTGCTCCCGCACCTGCTCATAGCAGCCCATCCTCCGTCTCTGGTGTGCTTGGCGGGGCTTCGTCCTTGGTTGAGCTCGACGCCGTCACGGTACCTGTCACACCAGCCCTCTTCAATATTGCATAATCTCACGTTTCCATTGCCTTTCGGATGTCTCAGGTCACAGACATGTCTTTGCAGGCCGACATAACCCCGTGCACCATACTGTACACCATCAGTGGCCAGAAGGTGGACGTGGGAAAGGCGGCGATAGTGAAGCCGAAGGAACAATTGTACTACAGCCGGCCGATCCCCCCGGACGTCTTCAAGATTTCCATGGCCAGTGTCGAACCGGGCCACGAGAATTTGGCTCTTCTCGTAGCACTAGGGGGAGATGACGACGAGACCCCGCGGGGGCTTGGCAATTGCAAGCGTTGGTCCTGTTGTGGCCAAAGAGTCTGCTTCGTCTGGAGGCGGCTGGGAGCACACCCACGACCAAGCAGCCTCAGCAAGGTATGAAAACCAACACCCCACCTACCCAATTAGCATCTCCTGTCATGCCGGGTGAGGAAGAGGCTCCATTAGTGGCTGATGATGTCGCCTCCGTCCAAGAAGCAATGCATGATGCCATCGACGAGGATGACGATGACCCTCTATAGTATCTCAATACCATCGCCTATGATGACGGAGGATTGATGGCTCAGTGGTATGAGTACTCAGGGTTTGAGCGTGATTAGTTGGTGCCTGAATTGCTGGAGGATGAACGTATTATAGGCTCACTTCTAGTAGCAAAGAAGCATAGGAAGAGACCAAGGAAATGCAAAGCTACTTCTATGATCCAGCCACCGCAGCCTCGGGTTCAAGACCGTATACCTATGATAGGTGTGAAAAATGGCATATCCCCGGTGATCTGATCCTACCTAAGGCAGCGGTAGAGGCCATATACAATGATCTAAGGAGACTTCATGACGATGTGCTGTATAGAGAGAAAAGCCTGATCGCCTCGAAAAATCCAGGATACCTGCTCTACGTGGTTAACGTGCCGCAGCAAAGGTTGCACATCGACACATTCCCCGCAGAGAAGTTCTTCCTTCGATTAGATTACATCTTCGACATGTTTCACTTGAAAAAGCTGGATTTTACGTTTGTCCGCCTTTTTGCCTTGTACATGAACAACATCATCAGGATTGAGCAGATACCTTATATCTGTGTCGCTGACCCGTACTTCATGCACGAGGGCTTCTTGGCAGTCTGCCCAAAGCACCATGAATACACGAGTAACTACATCACCGATTTCATGGTCGGCAGTAAGGACAAGGAGATGATTCTCGTTCCTTATCATCCCACATAAGTCATCCGCGCAGATATCCTTCCTTTGATTTCAATCATTCATTTGCACGCGTAGAGGCTAACTTGAGGTGTACTTATTTTGTGCAGCGACGGGCGCGCCGTCCTCATCATCCTTTACCCCCGATTCTCCCATGCTCTTTACCTGGACTCATCGAAGAACATGAAGAAAAAGGATTACACCCACATCAAGTCTGTTCTCGACAGTGCTATCTTTAGCTACGGCCTATGGGGTGGAGAGATCACGCTCAAGAAGACAAGGAACCGCACGCCTACCTTCAGCCATAAGATCGACTTCTACTGCATCCAGCAACAACAGGAGAAGACAAGGCAATATGGGCTCTGGGTTAAATCAACATTAAAGCATATAAGAGCCACTACAACAATTTAATTATGGTCTTCTCCTACTAACCCCCAAAGAAAAGAAAAGAAAATAAAACTATTTACACAGGAAAGCTCCCAACAAGCAAAAGAAGAACGAGAAATATTTTTGGGTTTTCTTTTTAATTACTACTACAACAGGAAAGTAAATTACTACTAATTTTTTTGGTTTTCTTAAGGTTTAACAAACACACAAGAAGAAAGCAGGAAAAAGAAAATGAACTAGCATGGATATTACAATGAAAGAGTATAAGCACCGACATCTAGCAATGAGTGTGTGTGAACATAAATGTAATGTCAGTGAGAAATACGTACTCCCCCAAGCTTAAGCTTTTGGCCTAAGTTGGTCTATGGCCACGGCTGGCCTGGTGGATATCCATAATAATAGTTGTTGGGGTCGTACTGTGATGAAGAAGGATAGTTGGGATCATATTGTGATGAAGAAGAAGACTCTGACTGCCACTGGCTGACAGTCATCTTTGGATCCCAAGAATAAACAGATTGTCGTGGGGGCTCATTTTGTGGTTCCTGTTCTGGCTCCTTAGTGGGTGCAGGGTTCCGGTAGGCATGAATAGCCGTCAGCGGAACAAGGTACGTGCCTCCAGTCAAATCAAACAAAGAAGGAGCAGGCAAGGTAATAGTCTCGGGATGATGTTTATTAAAGAACAATTGATATTTAAGCTCCCCTGCCCTATTCTTAACAATAAAATCATGTGCTACCATACTTTATGATCTAGATAAATGCGGGGCAGCACCTTTTCTTCCTTCTCAGCATGCCTAATAGGTATGTTAAAATGTGCGGCTAGGCGTGTAGCATAAATGCCTCCAAAGATGGGGCCCTTAGTACGGTTCATATTTAACCGTCTGGCAATAATACCGCCCATACTAAAAGTGTTATCACTATATAAACATTGGAGTAGAATAATTATATCAGGGATACTATGGTTTCCACAGTTTCCGCGTCCAATTAAACAACGACTAGCAAATAATGCAAAGTAACGTAAAACAGGAAAATGTATGCTAGTGATTTGTGCATCGGAAACCTTCCTGGTTTCTCCTACAGTGATATTATTAATAAATCCCTCCACATCATCATGGTGTGGTTCTTCTGTCTTGCCCTCAAAAGGGACTAAACAAATACGACAGAAATCAAAAAGTGACATCTCCTTATGCTCATCATATAAATGAAATTCCACCGTAGGTGGTGAGTTCCTAGGATGAAAATAAAAGTTTTGCACAAAGGTATTTGTGAGTAAGAGATACTGATCTCATTGGTCGTGGAGGAAAGCGGTGAGGCCTGCATTGTGAGCCAATTCATGAAAATCTTCATAGATAGCGGCTGCTCTCAAGAAATCATCAGAAGGCCATTCACACGCCCGAATCTCCGTGGTGCGCAACAAATTATACTTAGGCTTTGGTGCCTTTTCCTTCGAGCTTTGGCTCGATGAGCCCCTCAATAATCTCCTCATCATTTTCTGAAAAATTCTGAAATTTTTAGTAACTTCAAACAAAAGTGAACCAACTTCAATAAAACTGATGCAACTACTCCTACAAGTGCCTAGAGCCTATATCAAGCATTAGAACTACTTGGGAACCATATAAATTTGACATGCAAGCTCAAGAACATGGTCGCCTATGCAGCACAAATTTGCAAAGAATAAAGCACTAGAACAAAACTAATTGGACCAATGGAGGAGTCACATACCAAGGAACAATCCCCCCAAGCAGTTTTGCGAGAGGTGCTTTGAGCAAGGAGATCGAAAATCACAGCAAAAGTGGCTGGAACTCGTGCTTGAGTTGGTTTTTCGGGTTTGTGTGAGGCAGAGGAAGAAGATGGGTGCTGGGATAAGTGGAGGAGGGCCACCATGGGCCCACGAGGCAGGGGGCGCGCCCTGAAGGGGGGGGGGGGCGGCGCCCACCACCTTCGTGGCCAGGTGGCACCTCGTCCCATGGTAATTTTTGCACAGTAAATCCTCAAATATTCCCGAAAAAATCATATTAAATTGGCAAGGCATTCTGAGGACTTTTATTTTCGGGATATTTTTATATTGCACAGATAAGACAGGAAACAGACAGAGAAATACTATTTTTACTTTATTTCTACTAATTAACAGAAAATATAAAGAGGGTACAGAAGGTTGTGCTTCTAGTTTCATCCATCTCATGCTCATCAAAAAGAATCCACTAACAAGGTTGATCAGGTCTTGTTAACAAACTCATTCCGATAATCATGAAACCGGAGAAATTTCGAATATCACTAAGTTACCTCAACGGGGATATGCACATCCCCTATAATAAGTATATCATATTTCTTTCTGACCGTAGGAAGAGGAAATTCAAAACCTCCAATTATAATCGATGGAATTTTTCCAATGGAGTTGATACTATGAACTTGAGGTTGTTTCCTCGGAAAGTGTACCGTATGCTCATTACCATTAACATGAAAAGTGACATTGCCTTTGTTGCAATCAATAACAGCCCCTGCAGTATTAAGAAAAGGTCTTCCAAGAATAATAGACATACTATCATCCTCGGGAATATCAAGAATAACAAAGTCCGTTAAAATAGTAACGTTTGCAACCACAACAGGCACGTCCTCACAAATACCGACAGGTATAGCAGTTGATTTGTCAGCATTGCAAAGATATTTCAATAGGTGTCAACTTATTCAAGTCAAGTCTACGATATAAAGAGAGAGGCATAACACTAACACCGGCTCCAAGATCACATAAAGCAGTTTTAATATAATTTCTTTTAATGGAGCAAGGTATAGTGGTACTCCGGGGTCTCCAAGTTTCTTTGGTATTCCACCCTTAAAAGTATAATTAGCAAGCATGGTGGAAATTTCAGCTTCCAGTATCTTTCTTTTATCAGTAATGATATCTTTCATATATTTAGCATAAGGATTTGTTTTGAGCACATCAGTCAATCGCATATGTAAAAAGATAGGCCTAATCATTTCGGCAAAGCGCTCAAAATCCTCATCATCCTTCTTCTTGGATAGGTTCAGAGGAAAAGGCATGGGTTTCTGAACCCAGGGTTCCCTTTCTTTACCATGTTTCCTAGCAACAAAGTCTCTTTTATCATAATGTTGATTCTTTGATTCTGGGTTATCAAGATCAACAATAGGTTCAATTTCTACATCATTATCATTACTAGGTTGAGCATCATCATGAACATCATCATTAACATTTTCACTAGGTTCATGTTCATTACCAGATTGTGTTTCAGCATCAGACATAGACATATCATTTGGATTATCAGGTGGTTCAGCAATAGGTTCACTAGAAGTTTGCACAGTTCTATCATTTTTCTTTTTCTTCTTCTTAGAAGAACTAGGAACATCAATATTATTTCTCTGAGAATCTTGCTCGATTCTCTTAGGGTGGCCTTCAGGATATAAAGGTTCCTGAGTCATTCTACCAGTTCTAGTAGCCACTCTAACAGCATAATCATTTTTCTTATTATTCATTTCATGGAGCAATTCTTTTTGAGCTTTAAGTACTTGTTCTACTTGAGTGGTAACCATAGAAGCATGTTTGCTAACAAGTTTAAGTTCACCTTGAATATTAGCCATATAATCACCCAAGCGTCTAATCATATAAGCATTTTCTTTTAATTGTCTACCAAAATAAGCATTGAAGTCGTCTTGCTTAAACATAAAGTTATCAAACTCATCCAAGCACCGACTAGCAATTTTAGTAGGAGGAACTTCAGCTTTATCATATCTACAGAGAGAATTTACCTCTACTACCTGCGTCGGGATATCGGGGTCAGGAGGTTCTTCAATAAATAAGGAATTGAGATCATAAGTTTCTTCAACAGGCGGTGAATTAAGACCATGTATTTCTTCAATAGGAGGCAAATTCTTAACGTCTTCAGCTTTAATACCTTTCTCTTTCATAGATTTCTTTGCCTCTTGCATATCTTCGGGACTGAGAAATAGAACACCTCTCTTCTTCGGAGTTGGTTTAGGAATAGGCTCAGTAATTGGATCAGGAGCTGGCTCAGGAGCTGGCTCAGGAGGTGCCCAATTATTTTCATTTGTCAACATATTATTCAATAGAATTTCAGCTTCATCCGGTGTTCTTTCCCTGAAAAGAGAACCAGCACAACTATCTAGGTAATCTCTGGAAGCATCGGTTTCTTAAGAGGATGATCAGGCAAATCATTAAGTAACTTGAGAAGCCTCCCCCAAGCTTGTGGGAGACTCTCTTCTTTAATTTGCATGAAATTGTATATTTCCCTCAAAGCAGCTTGTTTCTTATGAGCAGGGAATATTTAGCAGAGAAGTAATAAATCATATCCTGGGGACTACGCACACAACCAGGATCAAGAGAATTAAACCATATCTTAGCATCACCCTTTAATGAGAATGGAAATATTTTGAGAATATAGAAGTAACGCGATCTCTCATCATTAGTGAACAGGGCAGCTATATCATTTAACTTAGTAAGATGTGCCACAACAGTTTCAGATTCATAGCCATAAAAAGGATCAGATTCAACCAAAGTAATTATATCTGGATCAACAGAGAATTCATAATCCTTATTAGGAACACATATAGGTGAAGTTGCAAAAGCAGGATCAGGTGTCATTTTATCTCTAAGTGATTCTTTGTTCCATTTAATCAATAACCTTTTAAGCTCATATCTATCTTTGCAGGCTAAAATAACTAAAGAAGAATCTTTATCAAAAAGATAACCTTCAGGAATAATAGGCATATTTTCATCATCACTATCATCATCGTATTCAGTTTCATCAATTTCTCTTTCTCTAGCCCTAGCAATTTGTTCTTCAAGAAATTCACTAAGGGGCACAGTAGTATCAGGCATAGAAGCAGTTTCATCATAAGTATCATGCATAGTAGAAGTGGCATCATCAATAACATGCGACATATCGAAACGAATAACAGAAGCAGGTTTAGGTGTCGCTAGCTTACTCATAACAGAAGGTGAATCAAGTACAGAGCTAGATGACAGTTCCTTACCTCCCCTCAAGTGCAGGCTAAAATAACAGAAGCAGGTTAGAGTCTTTCAAGTTCTTCATAGTGTCCAGCAGATATAAATCCAAGTGACTCAAAGAATAGAGCTATGCTCCCCGGCAACGGCGCCAGAAAAAGGTCTTGATAACCCACAAGTATAGGGGATCGCAACAGTTTTCAAGGGTAGAGTATTTAACCCAAATTTATTGATTCGACACAAGGGGAGCCAAAGAATATTCTCAAGTATTAGCAGCTGAGTTGTCAATTCAACCACACCTGGAAACTTAGTATCTACAGCAAAGTGTTTAGTACCACAGTAATATGATAGTGGTGGTAACGGCAACAAAAGTAAAGACAACAAAAGTAATGTTTTTGGTATTTTGTAGTGATTGTAACAGTAGCAGCGGGAAAGTAAATAAGCGTAAACCAGTATATGGAAAACTCGTAGGCACAGGATCAGTGATGGATAATTATGCCGGATGCGGTTCATCATGTAACAGTCATAACATAGGGTGACACATAACTAGCTCCAATTCATCAATGTAATGTAGGCATGTATTCCGTATATAGTCATACATGCTTATGGAAAAGAACTTGCATGACATCTTTTGTCCTACCCTCCCGTGGCAGCGGGGTCCTATTGGAAACTAAGGGATATTAAGGCCTCCTTTTAATAGAGAACCGGAACAAAGCATTAGCACATAGTGAATACATGAACTCCTCAAACTATGGTCATCACCGGGAGTGGTCCCGATTATTGTCACTTCGGGGTTGCCGGATCATAACACATAGTAGGTGAGTATAGACTTGCAAGATAGGATCAAGAACTCACATATATTCATGAAAACATAATAGGTTCAGATCTGAAATCATGGCACTCGGGCCCTAGTGACAAGCATTAAGCATAGCAAAGTCATAGCAACATCAATCTCAGAACATAATGGATACTAGGGATCAAACCCTAACAAAACTAACTCGATTACATGATAAATCTCATCCAACCCATCACCGTCCAGCAAGCCTACGATGGAATTACTCATGCACGGCGGTGAGCATCATGAAATTGGTGATGGAGGATGGTTGATGATGACGACAGCGACGAATCCCCCTCTCCGAAACCCCGAACGGACTCCAGATCAGCCCTCCCGAGAGGTTTTAGGGCTTGGCGGCGGCTCTGTATCGTAAAACGCGATGATTTTTTCTCTCCGGAAGCGAATATATAGAGTTGGAATTGGCATCGGAGGGTTTCCAGGAGGCCCACGAGGTAGGGGGGCGCGCCCAGGAGGGGGGGGGGCGCCCCCACCCTCGTGGACAGGGTGTGGGCCCCCTGGTCTTCATCTTTGGCGAGGATTTTTTTTTATTTTTTCTAAGGTATTCCATGGAGTTTCAGGACTTCCCAAGAATATTTGCTTTCTGCACATAAAACAACACCAAGGTAATTCTGCTGAAAACAACGTCAGTCCAGGTTAGTTCCATTCAAATCATACAAAGTTAGAGTCCAAAACAAGGGCAAAAGTTTTTGGAAAAGTAGATACGACGGAGACGTATCAAAGTTGCAGCAAATGAAGAACGGAAGGGATAAGTTTACCAACTTGAAGTGCAAAAAAGTTATCTGGGCATTGAAGTGCAAGTTATGAGTCTACTATGTAATTTTACTTATCATTTTTACCCTTTTTATTGTGTAAACGATGTCATGACGCCATGTAATGAAAAGTTATCAACACCGAAAACAGATAAGTTATCATTCAAATGTAATGGGGATTATCAGCACTGAATGAGATTAGTTATCGTTCTTTACTTGTAAGAAAAATGTTATGACACCATGAAATAGAAAGTTATCAGCACCGAATAAGATATGTTATCAGCACTGAATAACATAAGTTATCACCAAAAATGTATAAAATGATAGTAACCAGACCAGAAAAATAAGCGATCAGATTGTTCAGCATGGATACGTTTGTCCAACATGAGTGAGAATGAACTATCATCATTATTAAGCACAAATTCAAACTTATATTGGTGCAAGTTTCTCACCTCAATTACTTTTTATTGAACAAGTGATAGCGCCACTGCGTGCATCTGTTATGAGGATGGTCATGCCACATGCTTGTCAATATCTTCCTCAATGCCGGGATCTGCTCCAGAGTTATTGCCGGGATATTTTTACCATCCCGGAACTCCAAGATCTTGAACGCGAAGGAACCGCAATCAGTGCTGTAAGGAAAAAAACAAATGTGTTAAAAGAAAATAAGATATGCAAAAGGTGAAAGAACTTTTAAAATGCTACACAACTAAGTTACCGAGGATTTAGATGGGAAAAATGATGGAGTACCAGCCAGAAAAGCTAACCCATTGTCATGTTTGAATACATCGATGTACACAAGATCATACTCTTGGATCTGCTTACTCGAGTCCTTGTACACAATCAACCAGGATTTTTTAATACCATTCATAAGCTTCCTCACATGTGTGATAAGCGAAGGGATCTTCTGGACAAAGAGAATCAAGAACTTCAAATCATTTTGCCTTGAGATTAAGGCACAAGACATACCAATGCCTGTCCTTTGGTCTAAGTCCCAACTTTTGCAGTGTTGGAAACAAAAGCTATAAAAAATGGGAACATATGAACACAAGAAGTTACCAATGCATTTACAGTTAAAAAGCAAGTTATCAGATCACTAACAGCAGAGATTACCAATAGGCATACATGAAAGTTACCAAAGAAAGTAAGAGAACTAGGTATCGACCAAAATTATTTAGTGGTACGGTGTGTGACAAAACCAAATCAACAGCTTAAAAAATAAGCCTGTTATAGGAATTAAAAAACAACATGTAGGATTTAAAAGCAAAAAAGTATGTAGTTTACATCGAAAAATGTAACTGATTTTGGTGACTAAGTATGTAGTTTCCATCACGACAGAAATGTTTGATTAGGCACTTGCTCTTGAAATCACCTACGAGAAGATATACTAACAACAACCACGGAAAAATAACTTCCCTGCGGGTACAAAATCAGCAAGAGTTCAGATGTGGAGCTCTACAATATTATTTGAAACATGACCACCTTCTTTCAAACTATTAGCAAGCTCCTCGAATGTGACCCACCGCCCATCGATGTCAATAACCCTAATACTAGAAAGCCAAAAAAAGTATATAAGCCAATGTTTTACTAGTGAGGGGTCAAAGGCTAGAGAAATGGAAAACAGTAAATGTCATTACTGTGTTATCCTGGGGTCAACTGAATCAGTGGTGTGCTTGATAACTTCTGCGTAAATAGGCTCTTCGAGTGCAGATGCCGTGAGGCCACAATATGGAGGCAGTAGAAACTGTGATGGGCGGGCTACCCTAACTTTTCGAATGTACGATTTAGGAGTCACACTTGCTGATGAATACCATTGGGAGGTTGAATAACTAGTGTCACAAATACAGGGCTGCTGGGGTGGTCTAGAAGAAAAGTGAAGGTAGTTATCAGTGTTGGGATTGGTAAAGAAATATTATGGGGAAACAAAAAAGAACTTATCAGAGTTAAGAACAGTATGTTATCAACATGAACATAATGATGTTATCAAGGTTGGAACTAGAAAAAAGGTTGTTACAAAAAATCTTCCTATCAATACTACAGAAGAATAATTTGCCTTTGCTCTAACACTAGCACGTTCGACTTTTTCAACCCACACAATTACATCATCGTCTTCAACATCAGCATCATATACTCGAACTCGACGCTCTTCAAAAAATTGGGATCAGGTTAGTTTGTGAACCGAAAGAAAATGTCATTAAAAGGTGTCAAATATGTGGAAAACAGCTAAAGAAAAAGTGATAGTTAGTTCAGCTTGATGATATAATTACTACAGAGAGAAAAAAGGAAAAAATGAGGGTGGTTAGGATAGTTAAAGGGTCAGCATGAATGTATTAGAATGATTTGTGTGTGTCGGGGGGGGGGGGGGGGGGGAGTGTATTTTCAGCAACAAAAGAAAAGGGTTGAAGTTATCAGCATGGTAATAACATAAGTTATCAGGGGATCATATGGTTAATTAGTTCAAGAGTTATAGCATAAAATCACTTGGATGTTATAGTTACCACCTTCACAAACAACAAAATATAGGTACCAGGGGTGTGGTAAAAAATGTTACCATGTGGGTAACTAATTAGCACAAAAAGTGAAGCCAGTTAGTTTGAACACTTTTGTTATAAAAAGCTCTGGACTGTATATAAATACTAGCATAACATTCGCAAAGGTTATCATGGTAAAACTTACCATACGATTAAATGGTCAGCAAAAAAGTACAAATATCTTTCCTGTAGTTACAATTAGCGGCAAAAAAGGTAGATTAGTCACATGTTAGTAATGTTACCAAGAATAATGAACAATAAATACCAGATATAATACGTCCACAGACTAGACAACATAAAAGGGAAGAACAAATGTGAAATGAAAACACATAGTTAATTTCATAGCACACACGCAAAAGCAAAAGTCATTACATGGGGGGGGGGTCCATACATAGAATAAAAGAGCATAAATAGACTGATAAGGAGCGAACTGAAAGCATAAAAAAGTCTTCGAAAGCAGACATCCATCCCATCACTCTTTTGTGATAAAGCAAAGACACATAAATGCCTTAACTTACCAATGTCAGTAGGCTAAGAGCATGAAAACAGCTTAGCGTCAACAGGATTATCTCCTGCATTCTTTAAATCCCGAGGTGATGTCGTTGTCTGGTCAATTGGGGATGCTGTTGCCGGTTCTTGGGGAGCATTGTTATCCGCTGGGCCCACTACTGGTGCTTGATTTGTCGAAAGAACCACTGGGGCCGGTGCTGGTACTGCAGCTAGGACTGCGACTTTCATAGTAATATCTGGTTCTGTGGTGTAAGGCCAAAATCTAGGCCAAGAGAGCAAGATGGTGGCGTGAAATCCCAGTAGGCCCTCTCAGCAACAACATCTTCTGCATCTGCAATACTGCTGAATTCTTGGGCGGTGACTTGGTCATCCCCAGCTTGAGCTTCCACACCTACTGCAACTTCACTTTCAACTGGTTCTACCATAGTGGATTGGGCAGATTCAACTTGAGATTGAACAACACATGGTGTTTTGGCAGGAGCTTGGGCATCTTCAGCTATGGTAACACCACCTATAGGAGCATTTCCTTGAGCTTGATCAGCAAACGTTTTAGCTTGAGTGCCAAGAACAACATTGGCAATCTCTTCTACCACTTGAGTAATAGTGGCTGCTGCCTCGAGCTGTTCCATAGCTCCAAAACCAGCATCTGGTGAATTCCTCACAGGGGCATCATCTTGCGCAATGGCTATTGGAGAAGTAACCACGACCAGTCTTTAAAATCATCTTTCGAATCCTTGGAAGCGAAATGAGGAGAAGACATAGTTGCAACAACAACTTTAGAAGACACCTTAACCTTTCTTACAGCAACCATGGTCTTCTTGTTGCACGCATAGGCAAAAAAATGGTTGTAAAAAAGGAGTTATACTTATCATGAGATGTACAAAATAACTAGATCAGATATATAGTACCATATTAATTATGCCATACAAAAAATAGAAACATTACCAGCTTCTAGTAACGTTAGTTACCAGCTAATAGAACATGTCTTCAGACGAACAGACCTCGCCGGACTACATCCGGAGAGGTTGCCAATCGCGCATCCACCAGCCAGGCTCCAACGCCTAGCCCGGAAGCGGAAGCGAACACAAGGCGCGCACCGGACGCTCCTCCGACAGAGGATGCGGACAGGCTGTCTGCCACCAATTCCGAGGTGGAGAGTGCCATGAACCACAGCCGTTGCCAGACAGTTCTTCGCGACGCTTGTTTCTCCCCAGAGGCATTAGATGCCTTCAATTCGGGAGATGCGTATCTCCGTGCCGCTCAAAATGGTTTAGCCAGAGCCACAGAGCAATATGTAAAAGACATACGGGTAAGAAAATTTTGGTATATATATATATATACACACACACACACACACACACACACACACACACCAGTAGCCCCCGAGACTTGAAACAGTTAGAGTAACTGATTAAGGATCATTTGTTATGCAGGTTCTTATAGAGAAGAATACCGTACTGTCCCAGGAGCTGGAAGAGTGCAAAGCCCAACTGGCGGCCTCACTAGCCACGGCAGGGGAGCCCAAAGAGAACACCTCTGGTAAGATACAGTTCGAAAGATTAGTATCTTGCGAAGTGCGGCGTGGGTGTAAATCTGACAAATCATATTGCAGATGGCGCCGGACTAGATCCGGAGAGGCAACAACTCTTGCGCCGGCTAAAGGCCGGTGAGAGTATGTTGACAAGGGTGAGGTGGGAGAAGAATGATCTTCAGGATGCCAACACCAAGCTGGACGTTGAACTTAAAGATGTTCGTGGCCAGCTGTCGGACTCTACTAAGGAGAATCAGCGGTTTCGACGCGGCATATTTAGTAAGTGCTTAAGCGAATCTTTGAAAGAAAAGAGTTCGGCGAGGAAGTCAACTAACAGAGTAATGTCTGTAGGTATGCTAACGGGTCGTCCTGCAGAGGAGATGCCCGGTTCTACGGGTGACCTTCTTCCCGAGCTCTCGCAACTGCACGAGCGAGTTCGGCAGGCGATGCGAGGCGTTGCCCAAGCCTTATGGCCTTCCCACTCCATGCCCGAGGGCCTTGGAGAGCTTTCTGAGAAGCTTAAGGGAGCTCGGTGGCGCTTCCGGTTGTGGAAGATATCGGCCTGCCGACAAGGCGCTAGGGAGGCCTGGGCCATGGTGAAGATGCGGTACACGAAGTCTGACCCAAACCACATGGCCGAGGTCGGACCTGTGGGGCCTGACGGGAAGGAGATCCCTGTAAGCTTAGTGTACGACCAATTAGAATTGGCTGCAAAGTATTCCCAGCAGGACTGTAAGTTAGACAGCCTGTTAGATGGTATTGAAGAGGAATACAATCAGTCAGAGTGACTATGTAATTTTTAATTGACATGTGTAATGCCTTCTAGCCGGATTGTAGATCGTTTGTTGTTGCCGACCTTTTCACTTCAACCTCAGGACCTGACGGTCCGGAGTGTGTCCGAATACCCTACCGGTTATGTAAGAACCGGGGTATGCATGGAGACCAGGCGTAGGGGTCATTAGTGCTTTATCAGACAAGTGCCCAACTAGTTATGTTATATTACATGGTTAGTAAGAAACATCTTTGAGAGAGAATAGTTTCGTTAGGGGTTCCTTTCTCTGGTAGGCATGCCCTAAAGTGCATGTCCGGACTGCAAACGCAGGAAAATCATATGGGGGCATATATATAAATAAGTAAAAAAGGTCATCTTTTAGTTCACCCACCGAATATTCCCTTAAGAACGCTAGCTTTCGGCTTCACCCAATCTGAGGTACACATCCGGCTGATCCGGCAGTAACAATCGCAGAGGTGCTCCCTTTACCACCTAGTCGGACAATCGGGAACGTAGGGGTAAGCACAGGAGCCAGGCAACCCAGCTTGGCCAAAACTTAAGTCATATCGATGCATATAATGGTGAAGAAAAGGTACATGCGGAAGTTTGACACATGTGGTGGGCGTGAAGCCCGTATAAATAATCTTCTGTTAAAGAAGCCCCCAGGTTTAATGAGCGTGAGTAGCACGTCACTTGAGGAGCCTTTAAGGGCTATAAAAGAAAAGAGGGGAAGGAGAGAAATGTAAGACATAAAATGTAAAAAACGGACAGAGGAAGGAGACAAACACAGAGTCCTGCGCTAGGCGTAGAATCTTCGGAGACGGGCTGCGTTCCATGGGTTCGGCTCGAGTCGGTTATCTGACGCATCTCGTAGGAGGTATGCTCCACTAGTCAGGACTTGGTCGATTATGAAGGGACCTTCCCACTTGGGCTTCAGCTTGTCCTTTTTCTTGTCCGGTAGGCGTAGAACTAATTCGCCAACGTTGTAGTTTTTGGCCCGCACTTCTCTGCTTTGATATCTTCGAGCCTGCTATTGATAGAATGTGGAACGGGCTTTTGCCACGTCGCGCTCCTCCTCTAAGGCGTCCAAACCGTCCTGCCGATCGAGCTCGGCTTCCCTTTCTTCGTACATGCGCACTCGAGGTGAGTCATGAATTATGTCGTAGGGCAAGACTGCCTCTGCGCCGTACACCATAAAAAAATGGTGTGCATCCGATGGTGCGATTCGGCGTGGTTCGCAGCCCCCAGAGTACGGAGTAAAGCTCCTCTACCCAGTGCGTGTTAGATTCCTTGAGGGACCGCACTTATCTGTGTTTGATGCCGCTCATGATGAGACCATTTGCACGTTCGACCTGACCGTTAGTTTGTGGGTGATAGACGGAAGCATAATCGAGCTTGATGCCCATGTTTTTGCACGAGAGTTTTACCTCGTCAGCCGTAAAGTTCGTGCTGTTATCAGTGATGATGCTGTGGGGGACGCCATAACGGTGTACGACCCCGGATATAAAGTCTATCACAGGTCTGGATTCGGCCGTCTTAACAGGCTTGGCTTCTATCCATTTGGTGAACTTATCCACCATGACCAGTAAGTATTTTTTCTTGTGGGTTCCTCCTTTAAGGGGTCCCACCATGTCAAGCCCCCAGACCGCGAAAGGACAAGTGATGGGGATATTTTGGAGGGCGGTGGGTGGCATATGGCTTTGGTTTGCAAAAAGCTGGCAACCGGCGCATCGTTGGACCAAGTCCTAAGCGTCCGCCCAGGCCGTCGGCCAATAAAAGCCTGTACGGAAAGCCTTGCTTACAAGGGACCGAGCTGCGGCGTGATGGCCATCTTGTCCGGCATGAATTTCAGCCAGCAGGTTCCGCCCTTCCTCTTCGGAGATGCACCTTTGAAGGACTCCGGTAGTGCTTTTCTTATAAAGTTCTCCCTCATGGACTTTATAGGCTTTAGATCACCGCACTATACAGCGTGCCTCGTTTTGGTCCTCTGGGAGTTCCTGCCTAGTAAGGTAGGCTAGGAATGGTTCTGTCCACGGGGCGATAACGGCCATTAGTACGTGGGCTGAGGTTGTGATTTCATTGGCTGAGCCTCTGATTATGTCAGATTGTTCGGCGTCAGACAATGCGGTTGGGTCCGGGCTAATATTGCCCTGTTCCCCTTCCCATACTACGGATGGCTTGAATAGCCTTTCCAGGAAGATGTTTGGGGGGACCACATCGCGTTTTGCACCGATGAGTGCCAGGACGTCTGCCGCCTGATTGTTTTCTCGGGCTATATGGTGAAATTCGAGCCCCTCAAACCGAGCTGACATTTTGAGGACGACGTTGCAGTAAGCTGCCATTTTTGGATCCTTGGCATCGAAGTCTCCATTTATTTGGGATATCGCGAGGTTCGAATCCCCGCGCACCTCTAGGCGTTGAATGCCCATGGATACTGCCATCCGGAGACCATGTAAAAGGGCCTCGTATTCGGCTGCATTGTTGGAGTCCGTGTACATAATATGGAGTACATATTGAACTGTGTCTCCTGTGGGGGACGTCAAAACGACGCCGGCCCCTAGTCCGGCCAACATTTTGGAACCGTCGAAGTGCATGATCTAGTTTGAATATGTGCCGTACTCTTTAGGGAGTTCGGCCTCCGTCCATTCTGCGACGAAGTCGGCCAAAACTTGCAACTTGATAGCTCGCCGTGGCCTATAAGTTATGTCGAACGGGAGGAGCTCGATGGCCCATTTTGCAATCTGGCCCGTTGCGTCACGATTGTTTATAATATCGTTGAGTGGTACTTCCGATGCTACTGTGATTGAACACTCTTGAAAGTAGTGTCGTAGCTTCCGGGATGCCATGAATACCGCATATGCAATCTTTTGATAATGTGGGTACCGTTATTTGCATGGGGTGAGGATAGTGGACACATAGTAAACCGGCTTTTGAATGGGGAATTTGTGTCCGTCCATTTCCCGCTCGACGACGAGTACTGCGCTGACAACTTGATGGGTTGCTGCAATGTGCAATAGCATTGGTTCACCGATGTTTGGCGCGGCCAGGACGGGGTTTGTTGCCAATATGGCTTTTATTTCCTCGAGTCCAGCCGTGGCGGCATCCGTCCACTCGAAGTGTTCGGTGCGCCGAAGGAGGCGATAGAGGGGTAGCGCCTTTTCTCCCAATCGGGAGATAAAGCGGCTTAGAGCCGCCACGCATCCGGTTAATTTTTGTATTTGTTTGAGGTCCTTTGGGATATCCAATTGTGACAAAGCTCGGATCTTGGCTGGATTTGCTTCAATTCCTCTACCGGATACAATGAAGCTCAAGAGCTTTCCGGCTGGAACGCCGAAAACGCATTTTTCCGGATTTAGCTTGATGTCATATGCTCGGAGGTTGTCAAATGTAAGCCTCAAGTCGTCTATTAGAGATTCGACATGTCTTGTTTTTACGACCACATCATCCACGTATGCCTCTACTGTTTTGCCGATCTGGTTTGCCAGACATGTCTGAATCATGCGCTGATATGTTGCGCCGGCGTTTTTGAGCCTAAAAGGCATTGTGTTGAAGCAGAATGGGCCGTATGGGGTGATGAATGCCGTTGCGGCTTGGTCTGACTCGGCCATCTTGATTTGATGATAACCGGAGTATGCGTCGAGGAAGCACAACGAATTGTGTCCTGCAGTGGCGTCGATAATTTGATCGATGCGGGGGAGGGGGAAGGGATCCTTTGGGCAAGCCTTGTTAAGGTCTTTGAAGTCAACGTACGGGCGCCAGGATTTGTCCTTCTTTGGTACCATCACCAAGTTTGCTAGCCAGTCCGGATGTTTTATATCTCTGATGAATCCGTCCTCCAATAGTTTCGCTAGCTCCTCTCCCATTGCCTGTCTCTTGGGCTCAGAGAAACGTCGAAGGGCTTGTTTGACAGGTTTGAATCCTTTTAGGATATTTAAGCTGTGTTCGGCCAGCCTGCGTGGGATTCCTGGCATGTCTGAAGGGTGCCAGGCAAAAATGTCCCAGTTCTCCCGTAGGGATTCTCGTAGTGCGGAGTCTACATCGGGGTTTAATCGTGCCCCGATTGAAGCTGTTTTATTGGGGTCCGTTGGATGGACCTGGAATTTGACTATTTCATCCGCTGGTTTAAAGGAGGTGGACTTGGATCTTTTATCGAGTATCACATCGTCCCTATTTATCGTGGAGCGCAGCGTAGTCAGTTCCTCAGCCACTAGGGCTTCGGACAGTGCCTCAAGGGCCAATGCGGCTGTCTTGTTTTCGGCACGGAGTGCTATGTCTGGATCACTAGCGAGAGTGATGATTCCGTTCAGCCCGGGCATCTTGAGCTTCATGTACCCGTAATGGGGTATTGCTTGGATGATTGTAAACGCCTCCCGCCCTAGCAAAGCGTGGTATCTGCTACTGAACGGGGCCACTTGGAATGTGACCTCTTCGGACCTATAATTATCCGGCGTGCCGAACACCACATCTAGTGTGATTTTTCCTGCACAACGCACTTCCCGACTGGGGATTATTCCTCTAAAGGTTGTGCTGCTTCGCTCAATGCAGTTCCAGTCTATTTCCATTTTTTGAAGGGTTTCCTCATAAATGAGGTTCAACCCGCTGCCTCCGTCCATGAGTACCTTGGTGAGGCGAAAGCCGTCCACTATAGGACTGAGTACCAATGCGGCTGGTGCTCGAGCTGTTCGGATTTTAGGTTCATCACTGGCATTAAAAGTAATAGCCATGTCACTCCATGGGTTTATTGTTGCTACTTGATAGACTTCGGCGAGGCTGTGGAGTGTTCTTTTTCGCATATTATTTGATGCAAAAGTCTCGAAGACTGTTAAAACTGTACTGGAGTCCCTGAGGTGGTTTTCTGCTGCCTCTGGAATTAGGAGATCTTCGCCCCTTTTGGCCACCTGCCAGAGTATCCAACATGCTCTAAGGCTATGAGTTGGTGTGGCGTCCTCTGTACTATGAATTTTACAGGGTCCATTAAGCCATCCCTCCAGTACGGTTCCATGCCCTGTAGAGGGTTTTGGTTTTTTGGTTTTTAACCCGGGTGTCTGATGATGATGCACCCTTTTATTTCGGACGAGGTTTCTATTTAGGGCCAGATTGTCCCAAAATTTAGTTTCGGTTTTCCGGGCGCTTTCCATCACACAGTACTTTTGTACTATGGACGCCAAGTCAGAGAAGCGTGTAATATCACGACGACCTGTGGCGTTGAGGATTCCCTTGTCCGTGCAATTATTGCAAAAGATTGAGATTGCGTCTTCCTCGCGGCAGTCCTTTATCCTGTTCATAACCAGGAGGAACCTTGCCCAGTAATGATGTACTGTTTCTTCGGGCTTTTGCCTGATTTGGGATAGATCGCTTATGTTCGGGTGGGTGGGTGGAATTAAATCCGGAACTTCACCCAATCTAAGACTTAGATGCCAAGGAGTTTCCAAACTCTGAAGTTTAGATTCCTAGATGTTGTCCAGTGAATCTAGCCCGTTGCCTGATTCTAAGTTTAGGTCTTGAGTTACATCCTCCCCTCCGCGGGTATCCGGCTTGGAGGGATCGGGAATCCGGACGTAGCTAGTCCTTAAGATAGATGAAGAGTCGCCGCACTGTGCCTCTACCACGGCAACATGATGGGTGACTTGGGGAGAATTAATTTCTCTTAGATCGGGTTTAAGCCCAACCTGGTCATAATCCGTAGTGGCCCCCAAGGCGGCGATGCGATCCAAGAGCTCATTTACGGAAGAGAGCTCATTGGATCTAACTGCTCGACGAGTTCCGAGCTGACGTGAAGATTGCTTTTGATGACCCGAGAGGTCACCGTCGGTGCAACGGCCGAAGAGGCGGTCATGAGAAAATCGCCTAGCCGGAGAGTTTGGCCGACAGCCAAGGCTCCCTTAGTAACGGCGCCGTCTTTAAAGACGGGAAGAGGCATCCTTCCTGATTGTGATGGCACAGAGGAACTCTCAATGAAAGCACCAATGTCGGTGTCAAAACCGGCGGATCTCGGGTAGGGGGTCCCGAACTGTGCGTCTAGGCCGGATGGTAACAGGAGGCAAGGAACACGATGTTTTACCCAGGTTCGGGCCCTCTTGATGGAGGTAAAACCCTACGTCCTGCTTGATTAATATTGATGATATGGGTAGTACAAGAGTAGATCTACCATGAGATCAAGGAGGCTAAACCCTAAAAGCTAGCCTATGGTATGACTGTTAAATGATGAAGTTGTCCTACGGACTAAAGCCCTCCGGTTTATATAGACACCGGAGAGGGTTAGGGTTACACAAAGTCGGTTACAATGGTAGGAGATCTAATCCGCATCGCCAAGCTTTCCTTCCACGCCAAGGAAAGTCCCATCCGGACACGGGACGAAGTCTTCAATCTTGTATCTTCATAGTCCTGGAGTCCGGCTGAAGGTATAGTCCGGCTACCCGAACACCCCCTAATCCAGGACTCCCTCAGCCATACTCAAAAGATACAAGTGAAGTGCATGAAGCATTCTATAAATCAACCAAGCACTATTTCATAGCAGCATGGTGAATAAAAGAAAAGGAAAAAATAAACACAAAGGATGCTCCAAGAATTTACACATATCATGTGAACAAAACAAAAACGGAAACGTACCGATAATTGTCGAAGAAGAAAGATGTGATGCCTTTTGAGGCATCCCCAAGCTTAGAGGCTTGAGTCTCCATGAATATTTACTTGGGGTGCCTTGTGCATCCCCAAGCTTGAACTCTTTCCTCTGCTTATTCTTCTTATATCGATATCTCCTCGATGTTCAAATACTTCATCCACACAAAACTTAACCGAACTTTTTATTAGATGGGTTAGTACATGTAACATCAAATCCCATCATGTCCTACTGTAACATTATTGTATAATTATAACCAAACATTACCCATTGTATGCTATCACAATTCTATGGCTCCCAAGTCAATTGGGCTCAACAAGATTTCAAACATAAACAGATAAAGAAACTATAACAGCAATATGTGAAAACAAGACAGTCTGGAAAGATTCAGATGAAACATATTTTTTGCATAGCAGTACTGCTTAAAAAATTCAGAATTTTTGGACGTTCCTCTAGATTATGAAAATTCAAGCACTACAACAAAATTTTATGTTTTTCCACATCACACACCAAACAAGCAATTTAAACATCCTAAAGGTAAATCTTGGCACATTAATTTTATCATATAATGGATTTATACAAGGGGATAATTATTTTTGTGAGAAACTTCCATGAAAAATTCTACATTGTTCCGTGCGAATGAGCACAGTTTCCGTGAGAATGAACACAGGTGTTCAAGATCGACCCTCACTTCTTCAATGCATAACTATCCAATCACTTCTATTTTGAAAAAGTTTTTAGGTTCCCTATATATATTTTGTTTTTAATTATTTTAAAAGAACACAACAAAATAAAATGACTCGCTAAAACTTTTGGGTTGTCTCCCAGGCTACACTGTCTTTAAAGCCATGAAGCTACGCATATAGTGCTCAAGTAATTGATCCACCGGATCCCAAGGTATATCAAAGAAAATTTTAATTAACAATGATTTGTAATTTAGTATTGGGCACAAAGCAACATATATGATAGAAAAATGAAGTCTAACTGATGCAGACATCAATACCATTGTTACACCCACAGCCCCTACTGCTACATATACTGGACCAATGACTAGAGCTCGCCTACATATACTAGACCAATCACTACATATACTGGATCAATACCATTATCAGGTACTTTCGTTTCTTGGTAATGATTCTAATGTTCATGAGAATATGATGCTGCCTAAATTGGATACATTTGTTTTGCTTACAAATGAAGGGCCTGGCATGGATAAGAGGGATGAACACTGGAACAAGACCAAGCATGGAGATGATGGCATGCGCAAGGGGAACAAGAACGGAGTTACAAGTGATGATTTGAGGACTTTGAAGCCACCATAAGGAGTGCATGAAGCCTTGGACGAAATATACAAGATGCCACTTCATACATTTCGTCCAGAGGCTATTCTAGGTGCTGCATCACCTTATTATTGGGCCAGGCCCATGTAATTCTTAAGTACTTAAGTATAGCATATTTTTAGAGCCTGTATGTGTGGGGAAACAAGAGTTAGGGTTGGTTTCGGACCCCTCCTCCAAGGGCCACAAAATTCCCCCCTCTTCCTCCATATATACAGCCCTTAGGGCGTCATTTAGACTTTGGGTTTTTCTTTAGATTAAAAGTTTGCCATAGCTGCAACTTCGCGTACTTCATTTGTGTTTAACGACCAGACAAAGATGTCACAGAACCCCACTTTCATTAATAAAGCTTTCCTCTTATATTCACAATATCCAGATTGCAATTTTAGTTTCTTGCTTGTTCTTCGTTTGCTTGCAGCAAATAGACCTTCGTGGTCAGGTTGATCGTGTTCCGGCGTGGTCAATAACCCCTCGGAGTTGGTTTAGCGATTGCTAAGGCACAACGTCCTCGCACGTTCATAGTTGGATTGTCTAAGTATACTCCACCAAAAATGATAGCCACCATCTCATCGAAAGATCGGGCCCCTCGCATCTATCACTAACTCTCTTCATATGCATCAGCATGTCATAAAAGAACAATTCATGCACACATAGTAAAGGCCTATTCATAGCATAAACAACTTCTTGCAATTGTATCATACTAGAAACATAGAGATGTGGAGATCTGGTTCCTCTCTCATAATAATTGCAAGTAGGAGCAATAAGCACATGCATATTATATCCATCAAAATCATCATGTGTAATGGTAGAACGCAACCCATCAATATAATCCTTAATAAGTGTAAACTTCTCCGATATAGTGTAGTTGGGTGAATTCAAAAAGATGATAGGACTATCATGTGTGAGTGCAATAGCAAGAATTTCATTTTTAACATAAGGAACTATAGCAAGTTCATCTCCATAAGCATCATTCATATTGCATCATGGCCATGAGCATAACAAGCATCAATTCCATCAAAAAAGGTTATTTCAAACAAATTCAAGGGATCATAGCAATTATCATAGCACGAAGGGAAATTAAACAATGTATGAGTCAAATAGTTACCCTTATTAGAATGTGGGCATTGGTGATCAACCCGATCTAATGAGTGCACGGTGTCATCAATTACTTCTTCCATAGGAGCCTACAAAATATTAGTCTCTTCTTGGACAACAGAGACTTTCTCAATAAACTCATTAATATCGGCATTGTATTCATAATTCTCATAGCAATATTTAAGAATAGCATAACTTTCATATCTATAAAGGGCATCATCACAATCTTCATACTTTTCAAACAAAGATTCAATTTCATAAGCACCCTTAAAAGCAAAAAATTCTTCTATTTGTGCCACATCATAGTTATCATATACACCATTAGCATAAGAAGCCAACGCTTCATTACCATTAAATTCACATTGAAAGAGAAGTTAGTGAAGCCTTCATCTTAGAGCAACAAGTATAATCATACATAGAGCACATATTCCAAGTATACTAACACACAATTTTAATTTGATCCCATAAGTGTTTCCCTTTTTGAGACAAGCGATAATCCCTAGAGTATGCCCGGTTATCCAAACTATCTCCCATTATCAAGTGGAATGGAGATTTTTCAGGATTATCAAAGTAGTATTTAATGTTTTCCACATAACCAGCATCGAGGGTTTTAGGAGGTTCCCCATCTCCATGAGTAGCAAGCACAACTAATTTTTTTGGTATATCGAGTTCCATATCCATAACTAGAGATATAAAACAACTTAGAACAGAAAAAAAATCTACTTAGTGATAAAGCCAACAAGCGCACACGAGAATATTCACCCCACGCTAGTGCTCCCAGGCAATGGCGCTAGAAAAAGGTCTTGAAGAGTAGGGGATCAATTGTAGCCTTTTCAATAAATAAGAGTGTCAAACCCAACAAGGAGCTAAAGATAGATTTATATTCTCTTCAAGTTCTATGAACCACCAATACAACTCTATCCACACTTAATGTTCGCTTTACCTAGAACAAGAATAAAACTACTTTGTAGGTGTAATAGGATAAGTTTGCAAGAATAAACTAGAAGTACTTAGCTAGATAATAAAAGTTAGTTTGTTTTAGAAGAGAGCTTTTTATAACACAAAGAGAAAGATTGTCCATGGGCAATTGAATATAACATGATAGCTACTTATCATATGCAATGAGGGAGAGGCATACGCTAACACACTTTCCATACTTGGATCACATGTTCTTATGATTGGAACTCTAGAAAGCATACGCAACTACTAAAGACCATTAAGGTAAAACCCAACCATAGCATTAAGTAACAAGTCCTCTTTACTGCCATACGCAACAACCCCCTTACTTGGGTTTAAGCTTCTGTCACTATAGCAATCCATATAAAAGAATTATGAATATATTACAAACCCTACATCAGCAATCCCACATACTTGCCCATGGGATGGCACCAATTTAACATACAACTCATATGAATCACACCATACCACAATTAACCCATAAGATAAAAAGAATATACTCAAATATCATAGGATTGCCACACATCATTGGATAATAATATATAGCATTAAGCACCATGTTTAAGTAGAGATTACAGCGGCAAGAAGAGGTGCTACACCATTGTATAGAGGGGCAGAGAGTTGGTGATAATGGCCGAAAAGTTGTTGGTGTAGATTGTCGTCATGATGGTTCCCCCAGCGGCGCTCCAGCGCCACTGGAAGAGAGGGGGGAGAGAGCCCCCTCCTTCTTCTTCTTGCTTGGCCTCCCCCTCTAGACGGCAGGAGGGTTTCCCCTCTGGTTCTTGGCCGCCATGGCATCCAGGGGCAGGAGCCCCTCCGAGATTCTCTCTCTCTCTCTCTCTATGTGTGTGTGTTTCTCTTCTGTTTCGCCTCTCCGTGTTTGGCCGAAAACTGATTCTCAAATATCCAGAGATGCGCCGTAACTCTGATTGGGCTGAAATTTTACCACAATTTTTTTTCTTGATATAAGCTTCCTTGCGGCCGAAGAAGGGCTCCAACCGACTTACGAGGTGGCCACAAGGCAACCCCGTGCGGCCTAGGGGTGGTGGCGCCCTGATGCCTTGTGGAGCCCATGGGCATTCAATTGTGTTGATTCTTCCTCCCAAAAATCACATATATTCCAAAATAAATCTCCGTAAAATTTTATCACATTTGGACTTCATTTATACGGATTTTCCGCGTAACAGAAAACATGCAAAAAACAGGAACTGGCACTAGGCACTGGATCATTATGTTAGTCCCGAAAATAATATAAAATGTTGCCAAAAGTATATGAAAGTTGTAGAATATTGGCATGAAACAATAAC
This sequence comes from Triticum aestivum, assembly GCF_018294505.1. Classification (NCBI taxonomy): domain Eukaryota; kingdom Viridiplantae; phylum Streptophyta; class Magnoliopsida; order Poales; family Poaceae; genus Triticum; species Triticum aestivum. The sequence continues at coordinate 293,940,659 of NC_057809.1, forward strand.
AAATTATAGATACAACGAAAGACGTATCAGACACCATGGACAAAAGTCGTCTGTTTGCTAGTTCAGGATGAGCACAAAGGTGAGGACCTACACTACTAAAGTATGCAAAATGGACACAATGATTTACCATGGTTTGGTCCGCATGATTGCGTATTACCCTACTCCAGCTTTTTGGTGTGTTTATGTGGGTGGATGAAGAGCTACAAGTGCTTCTCAGGAATAGGGAAGCACTGCATAACCGTACTGGTGTTCTAACATGTGTCGAACCTTGTTCTATTATTGCTTGCTCCTCCTTTTATAGTTGTTATGGAATGCCCTAGGCCGACAAGGTAGGTGAGCACATTAAAGGCATGGTGATGTGTCATTGATACGTCCATTTTGCATCATGTTTTCTTACTGTTATTTATAATGTTTTTATCCATAATAATGCTTTTTGGAGTAATTCTAATGCCTTTTCTCTCATAATTTGCAAGGAACACACCAAGAGGGAGAATTCCAGCAGCAGGAAATCTGGACCTGGAAAAGCTACATCAGGCCACCTATCGTACACAACTCCAAATGAGATGAAACACGGAAATTTTTTATGGATTATTTAAGACATACTGGAGCTAATAAACACCAGAGGGGGGCCACCAGGTGGGCACAACCCACCTGGGCGCGCCCTTGTGGGTTGTGGCCTCCTCGGCCCACCTCCGGTGCCCATCTTTTGGTATATAAGTCATTTTTACCTAGAAAAAAAAGAGGAGGACTCTCGGGACGAAGCGCCGCCACCGTGGGGCGGAACTTGGGCAGGAGCACTTTTGCCCTCCGGGGGAGCTATTCTACCGGGGAAACTTCCCTCTCGGAGGGGGAAATCATCGTCACCATCATCACCAAGAACTCTCCCATCTTGGGGAGGGAAATCTCCATCAACCTCTTCGACAACACCATCTCCTCACAAACCCTAGTTCATCTCTTGTGTTCAATCTTATTACCGGAACTATAGATTGGTACTTGTGGGTGACTAGTAGTGTTGATTACATCTTGTAGTTGATCACTATATGGTTTATTTGGTGGAAGATTATATATCCAGATCCATTATGCTATTTAATACTCCTCTGATCATGAACATGTTTATCATATGTGAGTAGTTACTTTTGTTCTTGAGGTCATGGGAGAAATCATGTTGCAAGTAATCATGTGAACTTGATATGTGTTTGATATTTTGATAGTATGAATGTTGTTATTCCCTTAGTGGTGTCATGTGAACGTCGACTACATGACACTTCACCATATTTGGGCCTAAGGGAATGCATTGTGGAGTAGAAATTAGATGGTGGGTTGTGAGAGTGACAGAAGCTTAAACCCCAGTTTATGCATTATTCCGCAAGGGACCGATTGGATCCAAAAGTTTAATGCTATGGTTAGAATTTATTTTTAATACTTTTCTCATAGTTGCGGATGCTTGCGGGAGGGTTAATCATAAGTAGGAGGTTTGTTCAAGTAAGAACAACCCCTAAGCACCGGTCCACCCACATATCAAATTATCAAAGTAGTGAACACAAATCAAACCAACATGATGAAAGTGACTAGATGAAATTCCCGTGTACCCTCAAGAACGCTTTGCTTATCATAAGAGACCGTTTCGGCTTGTCCTTTGCCTCGAAAGGATTGGGCTACCTTCTGCTCTTTTGTTACTATTATTGTTACTTGCTCGTTGCAAATTATCTTCCTATCAAACTACTCGCTACTTACAATTTCAACACTTGAAGACTATACCTTACTGAAAACCACTTGTCATTTCCTTCTACTCCTCGTTGGGTTTGACACTCTTACTTATCGAAAAGCGCTACAATTGATCCCTATACTTGTGTGTCATCAAGCCTTTTTTGTGGCTCCGTTGCCTCGGAGTGAAGCGCTTTTGTTAAGTGGAATTTGGTAAGGAAACATTTATATAGTGTGCTGAAATTTATTGTCACTTGTTACTATGGAAAACAATCCTTTGAGGAGTTTGTTCGAGGTATCTTCACCTCGTCCAGAACCACAATTATCAAGCCCTCAACCTATTGCACCTACTCAAAATATTGAATATGAAATTCCTTCTGGTATGATAGAATAACTGCTAGCTAATCCTTTTGCAGTAGATGGAACCGAACATCCTGACATGCACTTGATACATGTGGAACAAATTTGTGGATTATTTAAGCTTGCAGGTTTACCCAGGGATGAAGTGATGAAAAAGGTTTTCCCTTTATCTTTGAAGGGAAAAGCATTGGCATAGTATTTTCTATGTGATGATATTGGATCATGGAATTGGAATCGTTTGACATTGGAGTTCCACCAAAATTTTTATCCTATGCATCTAGTTCATCGTCATCGGAACTATATATATAATTTTTGGCCTCGTGAAGGAGAAAGTATCGCTCTAGCTAGGGGGAGGTTTAAGTCAATGTTATATTCATGCCCCAATCATGAGCTCTCAAGAGAAATTATTATCCATAATTTTTATGCTCGGCTTTCTCGTAATGATCAAACCATGCATGATACTTCTTGTGTTGGTTCATTTATGAAGAAGACTATTGAATTCCGATGGGATCTTTTGGAAAGAATTAAACACAACTATGAAGATTAGGAACTCAACGAAGGTAAAGAGTCAGGTATTAAACTTAAGTATGATTGTGTTAAATCTTTTATGGATACCGATGCTTTTAAAAAGTTTAGCACAAAATATGGACTTGACTCTGAGATAGTAGCCTCCTTTTGTGAATAATTTCCTACTCATGTTAAACTCACTAAAGAGAAGTGGTTTAAATATCATCCACCTATTAAATAAGAAATTAATAAACGGTACCAGTTAAAGAAGAAACTATACTTTATAATGTTGATCCAGTTGTTCCTTCTGCTTATATTGAGAAACCACCTTTCCCTGTTAGGATAAAGGAACATGCTAAAGTTTCAACTGTGGTTAACAAAAGCTATATTAGAACACCTAAACCCGACGAACAAATCAAAGTAGAACCTAGTATTGTTGTGGTTAAAGATCTCCTGGAAGAAGATATGGATGGGCATGTTATTTACTTCTATGAAGAAGCTGCTAGAATTGCCAAACCTGATAAAAGGACAAACATAGACCTGTTGCTGGCATGCCCGTCATTTCAGTTAAAATAGGAGATCACCATTATCATGGTTTATGTGACATGGGTGCTAGTGTGAGTGCTATTCCTTACACTTTATATGAAGAAATCATGAAAGACATAGCACCTGCTGGGATAGAAGAAATAGATGTTACTATTAAACTTGCTAATAGAGACACCATATCACCAATTGGGATTATTAGAGATGTTGAAGTATTGTGTGGGAAAATAAAATATCCTACTGGTTTTCTTGTTCTTGGTTCCCCACAAGATGACTTTTGTCCCATTATCTTTGGTAGACCTTTCATGAATGCAGTTAATGCTAAGATAGATTGTAAAAAACAAACTGTTGGTGTTAGCTTTGGTGATGAGTCGCATGAGTTTAATTTTTTCAACTTTAGTAGAAACCATCATGAAAAAGAATTGCCTAGTAAGGATGAATTAATTTTCCTTGTTTCTATTGCTGTTCCACCTACTGATCCTTTAGAACAATATTTGCTAGACCACGAAAATGATTTACATATGCATGAAAGAAATGAAATAGACAAGGTTTTCTTTGAACAAAGTCCTCTACTTAAACACAATTTTCCTATTGAAACTCTAGGAGGTCCTCCACCACCTAAAGGTGATGTTGTGTTTGAATTAAAACAATTGCCAGACACTTTAAAATATGCTTATCTCGATGAAAAGAAGATATATCATGTTATTATTAGTGCTAACCTTTCAGAACATGAAGAAGAAAGATTATTGAAAGTTCTAAGGAAGCCTCAGGCTGCTTTTGGATATACTCTTGATGAATTAAAGGGCATTAGCCCACTCTATGTCAGCACAAAATTAATATGGAACCTGGTGCTAAACCCGTTGTTGATCACCAACGTCGGTTGAATCCAAAAATGAAGGAAGTGGTTAGAACAAAAATCTTAAAACAAAATGAAGGAAGCGGTAAGAACGGAAATCTTAAAACTTTTGGAAGCAGGTATAATCTATCCTATAGCTGATAGTAGATGGGTAAGTCCTGTTCATTGTGTCCCTAAGAAAGGAGGTATTACTGTTGTTCCTAATGATAAGAATGAACTTATTCCACAAAGAATTTTTACATGCTATAGAATGGTAATTGATTACAGAAAATTAAACAAAGCAAATAGAAAAGATCATTACCCCTTGCCTTTTATTGATCAAATGCTTGAATGATTATCTAAGCACACACACTTTTTCTTCCTAGATGGATACTTTGGCTTTTCACAAGTACCTGTTTCTCAACCTGATCAAGAAAAGACTACTTTTACTTATCCCTTTGGAACCTATGCTTATAGATGTATGCCTTTTTGTTTATGTAATGCACCTGCTACCTTTCAAAGATGTATGACTGCTATATTCTCTGACTTTTGTGAAAAGATTGTTGAGGTTTTCATGGATGAGTTTTCTATTTATGGGAAGTCTTTTGATGATTGTTTAAGCAATCTTGAGCGAGTTTTTCAGAGATGTGAACAAACAAATCTTGTCTTGAATTGGGAGAAGTGCCACTTTATGGTTAATGAAGGCATTGTCTTGGGTCATAAAATTTCTGAAAGAGGTATTGAAGTGGACCAAGCTAAGCTTGATGCAATTGAGAAAATGCCATGTCCTAAGTACATCAAAGGTATTCGTAGTTTCCTAGGTCATGCTGGTTTCTATAGGAGATTTATCAAAGACTTCTCTAAAATTTCTAGGCCTCTTACTAATCTTTTGCAAAAGGATATTCCTTTTGTTTTTGACGATGATTTTTTAGAAGCCTTTGAAACACTCAAGAAAGCCTTAACATCTGCACCTATTTGTTTAACCACCTGAATGGAACTTGCCCTTTGAAATTATGTGTGATGCTAGTGATTATGCTGTTGGTGCTGTTCTAGGACAAAGAGTTGATAAGAAACTTAATGTTATTCATTATGCTAGTAAAACTCTAGTGCTCAAAGAAATTATGCTACTACTGAAAAAGAATTCTTAGCAGTGGTGTTTGCTTGTGATAAATTTAGATCTTAAATTGTTGATTCCAAAGTAACTATTCACATAGACCATGTTGCTATTAAATATCTTATAGAAAAGAAAGATGCTAAACCTAGACTTATTCGTTGGGTTCTCTTGTTACAAGAATTTGATCTACATATCATTGATATAAAAGGAGCTGAGAACCCCGTAGCTGATAATTTGTCTAGGCTTGAAAATGTGCTTGATGACCCACTACCTATTGATGATAGTTTTCCTGATGAGCAGTTAGCTGCAATAAATGTTTCTCATAGTACTCCTTGGTATGCTCACTATGCTAATTACATTGTCTCTAAATATTTACCAGCTAGCTTTACATACCAACAAAAGAAAAAAATTCTATGATTGGAGACATTACTTTTGGGATGACCCACATCTTTATAAAGGAGTAGATGATATTATTAGACGTTGTGTACCTGAGCATGAACAGGGACAAATCCTACGGAAATGTCACTCTGAAGCTTATGGAGGGCATCAAGCTGGAGAAACAATTGCTCACAACGTATTGCAATGTGGATTTTATTGGCCTACTCTCTTCAAAGATGCCCATAAGTTTGTCTCTTCTTGTGATGAATGTCAAAGAATAGGTAATATCGGCAAGCGTCAAGAAATGCCTATGAATTGTTCACTTGGTGTTGAACCATTTGATGTTTGGGGATTTGATTACATGGGACCTTTTCCTTCCTCTAATGGGTATACACATATTTTGGCTGATGTTGATTATGTTACTAAATGGGTAGAAGCTATTCCAACCAGTAGTGCTGCTCACAACACCTCTATTAAAATGCTTAAGGAAGTTATTTTCCCAAGGTTTGGAGACCCTAGATATTTAATGACTGATGGTGGTTCACACTTTATTCATGGTGCTTTCCTTAAGATGCTTGCTAATGTTAACCATAGAATTGCATCACCCTATCATCCTCTGCCTAGTGGTCAAGTTGAACTTAGCAATAGAGAAATAAAATTAATTTTGCAAAAGACTGTTAATATGTTCAGGAAGAATTGGTCTAAGAAATTAGATGATGCACTTTGGGCTTATAGAACAGCATATAAAAATCCTATGGGTATGTCTCCTTATAAAATGGTTTGTGGAAAAGCTTGTCATTTGCCTCTTGAGTTAGAACACAAAGCTTATTGGGCAGTTAAAGAACTCAACTATAATTTCAAACTTGCTGGTGAAAAGAGGCTATTTGATATAAGCTCCTTAGATGAATGGAGAACCCAAGCTTATGAGAATGCAAAGTTATTCAAAGAAAAAGTTAAAAGATGGCATGACAAAAGAATTCAAAAGCGTGAGTTTAAAGTTGGGGAATATGTTCTTTTGTACAACTATCATTTTAGATTTTTTTGCAGGGAAGCTCCTCTCGGAATGGGAAGGCCCATATGTCATCCAGGAGGTTTATCGGTCTGGAGCCATCAAAATAAATAACTTCGAAGGTACTAACCTGAAGGTTGTCAATGGGAAACGAATAAAGCATTATATCTCAGGTACACCTATTAATGTTGAAAGTAATATTATCCAAACTTTGACACCAGAAGAGCACATAAAAGAGTCCTTCCGGAACACTCCAGAATCGTGAAAATAAAGAGGTGTAAACGGACTCCAAAAATTCCAAAAAAAATATTTTTTGTCAGTTTTGGGATATTTTTAAAATTTTGGAAATAAAGAAACTTCCACGAAGTGTCCCCTAGTGGGCACAAGACACTAGGGCGCGCGAGGCTTGCCTGGCGCGCCTAGGTGGGTTGTGCCCACCCGGGACACCTTCCGTACTGCGTTTTTCTTCCATATACTTGTCCTCCAAGATAAAAAAAATCTATATATACTTCCCGAACATGTTGATCACCGTATCATGGAGAAATCCTCTGTTCTCTTTTTCCTTGTTATTTTTTGTCAGATCCCATCTACCATGGCCTCTTAAAGCTCCTCCAAGGATAAGTTCTTCAAGAACGTCATCAACCTTTATTTGTGGGAAGTGGTGCAGCACCCTCAGGTCATCCAGATGCATGAGGGGGTGCTTCACCTCTGCAGCGTGCCGTGTCCCAAGGGGACGGGAACCATGGAGGCCAGGCTTGAAGCTGTGGGGCAAAACGTCTTCCGGTGCAAGGGAATGGTGGAGCGTGGGCTCAATGCCAATCACCTCATGATCACGGACCTTTCCCGTGATCTCAAGGTTGATGGCAAGCCCATGAAGGACATCATCTTCACCCTCAACGAGCAAATCAACTTTCTTCAAAGCCAGATTTATGATCTTCAAAACCAGGTCTTTGCATATGAGGCGATGTTTTTAGGTATGAGTTTGACTTCTGGTTGCAGGACTCGTGAGACTCACTCCTCCTCTTATGATGGTGGGCCATTGCCATGGAAATTCGAAGACACGATCTCTCCTTCATCACCATCATCTTTTTCACCACCAAAGGAGAACTGAGTATCGGCTATGGGCACTCCCCTTGGCTTCCGCCAAGCTTGGGGGAGGTGCCCTGGTATCGTATCACCCCACTATGTTTTTGCTTTTACTTATTTTAGTTTGATCTTTTGCATTAGATGAATAAAGTTTAGTTTGATCCTTTCTTCTTTGAGAGTTTGCTCAGTGATCTATCCTTGTAATCATGTGCAAGTTATATACACTACAAAAAATACACTTCCATGATGATACGTGTTTGTCACAGTAGATCGCCTTTTTGTCATGCATGTACATCCATGACAAATTTATGACAGAATCAAGATAGTCATACCTGTACTGTCGTAGAAGTGTTCCATGACATTACCAAAATTATCAGCACGAAAATGTCCACTTCCATGACGATAAATCACGCGTCACAAAAGTGCTTTCGTCAAGGGTGACCGACACGTGGCATCCACCATAATGGAATGCCGTTAAGCTTCGGGTCGGGTTTTGGATCCGATAACCTGTTAACAGCCCCGACCAATGGGGATTTTCCACGTGTAAAATCATCATTGGCTAGAGAAAACATGTGTCGGCTCATCATCGGGACAGATGTCATCCACTCACTGGACAGAAGGCGCCTATGATATGTCGACACGTGGCATGGCCCAACAAATTTAAATGGGCTGGCCCAACTAAAGGCCCACAAGATTTTGCAGACCATAATGGGCCAGCCCAGCAAAAGGCCCACGAGATTTTGCGGACCATAATGGGCTGGCCCAGCTAAAGGCCCACAAGATTTTGCGGGCCATAATGGGCCGGCCCAGGTAAAGGCCCACAAGATTTTTGTGTGCCATAATAGGCCGGCCCAGGTAAAGGCCCACAAAATTCTTGCGGATCATAATGGGTGCCCAGCTAAAGGCCCACGAGATTTTGCCGACATTAATGGGCCGGCCCAGCTGTAGGCCCACAAGATTTTGAGGACCCTAGTAGGACGACCCGTTAACTGGTTGCCATGTTTTGGGCCAAATGCCCGCCCATATAATCCGGTCTATTAATGGCCTGCCACGCTCCGGGCCTAATAGTGGCCCATATGAGATCCGGTTCGTTAAAAGCCTACCACGTTCTGGGCCAAATTACGGCCCAGACCAGGTCCGACCTTTTAAGAGGTTTTGGGCCTAATTATGGCCCATATCAGATTCGGCCCGTCAACTAGACACTATGCTTTTGGGCCCACTTGCTAAAGGCCCACTTAGTAATTCGTCCTGATATTAGTTTTGGCCTGTTAAGGGTCCGTTTAACATTTCGGCCCTATATTAATTTCACCCTGTTGAAGTAGCGACCATACCTCAAACAGTCTGATCTCTGTGCTCCGGTGTCATCCCTGGATCAGTAATGCTGACACCACACAGTACTCGGAGGATTTATAGCAGAGTAGCAATCACACACTTATTACATCGAGTGTCTCAGAAGAGAACTTATTACAATAAATATGGCTTAAGGCCATCTAATAACGATAACAGTGGAAGGCTTGGAAGATAAGTGAGTCCATCAACTCCAACGGCATCACTGAGTATAGAACCACGACCTAGAAACTCCTTAATCATCGTCTGAAAAGTCTGCAACATTAATGTTGCAGCCCGAAAACGGGTCAGCACATGGAATATGCTGGCAAGGTAACACATAGAGAGTAATGGAATGAAACAGCTATACTATATGCATATTTGGCTGGTGGAAAGCTCTATGGTTACAGTTTTTGCGTAAAGCCAATTTTTCCCTACTTCAAAGGAATAATTTTATTTAACTATCATGGTAGTTGTTAAACATTGAGAATGGTTGACAGCATTCTCAATCCCAATTAAGCATCATCATTAAACATAACCCAACAAAATTAATTTAGAGTAACATGTTGAGATTCACATGATAATCCAAGTACTAGATACTCAAGATGTCCATAACCGGGGACACGGCTAATCATGATTAGTTTGTTACACTCTGCAGAGGTTTGCGCACTTTTCCCCACAAGACTCGATCGCCTCCGTTTGGTTTCTCGCACTACAGGGTGTTTGAGAAGACGGATGACCGAGACATAGTCTTTCAGAAGCACTAGCACCTTACGATCGGGTAGACCGTACCACCTACATCCCCTACATCTGCTAGTCTACCACTGTAAGAGTTCGCACAACTTAGTCAACTATGCTAGAGCCCATAATAGCTTGTGGCTGCACACGGAAGTTTCTAGTATGAATAGTCTTATGATCCCTTTGAGCCTGGGTGGCGGTCCAAAAGAAAACAGGCAAGTCCTGGAATACCCAGGTGCCTCAATCCACCCAGATGTGTGTTTAAGTTGCCACCTTAGATAAACCATTAATTAACAATCTCACATCTGTCAATGGATTTCACTCACCCAATCCACGTCTACTAGCATAGCATGGCATGATAAGCAAACGTAGAAGTAACTCCCAAAGGTTTGAAAATAAACTGGTAATAGGTACTACCTCATCTACTTCCCATCCCACAATTTAATTAGATCCTAATCATGCAATGTGTGTGGATTGATCTAATGCAATAAAACTGGGTAGTAGAGAAGGTATGATCAAAGTGTTACTTGCCTTGCTGATGATCCGGGAAACCTAGCGATTCGAAGTAACAGGCGGCGCACTCCGGATACTCTATCGCAAACAAACAAACGAGCATACAATAAGTACTCATCTAATGCACAGGTAAAATTCAAATAAGAGATCTAACCAGAAGGTTCAACTTAAGAACTCCGGTTGGCAAAAGAATCAAATCGAACGAAGCAACGAAAGACAAACGGCGAAAGAAAACAACTTCGTTCTAGCAATCTGGATCTAGGGAAAATTTACAGTAGCAAAATCTTGTTCAGGTTGGTTAAAATAATAGAGGGTTTCGAGACGAACCCCTAGGTGCTTGAATCGCCTGATTCCGATAAACGAGCGAAAAGTTAAACTAAAACGAAAATCGGATCAGGAATCGCGATCAGAAAAATCGCGGATTTAATCCGAGAAAAGAAAAACGAAGAACAGATTAACGAACGAACGTTCGTTATCTGAAACTAAACGATGAACGCGTTCGTTAAAACGAACGAATCGGTGAACGTTCACTAATTAAATAAACCAGAGAAATAAACCGATCTAGGGTTTCGAAAAAAAACCGAGGCGGTTTTTTTTAAAAAAACCGAGCGGCGAACGGCGGCAGCTATACCTCCGGCGAGGTATTCCGGCGGGCGGGGCGGGGCTCCGGCGGCGGCGGCTATGCGGGGCGGCGGGGCGGCGCAGCAGCGGCAGCGGTGGCGGCGGCGTGCGGCACGCGGCGGCGACGGCAGTGCAGGCGGCGGGGTGGCTGCGGCTTGGCGGGCGGTGGGGCGGGGCGAGGTGAGGGCGGCGGGGCGGCTCGGTATTTAAGAGAGGGAGGGGGTGCTGCCTTGGGGGAGAGGGCACAGCGGCGGCCCCGAGCCGGACTCGGGCGGCGGCGCGGCTCCGGTCTCCCGGAGGGAGATGCAGGCGGCGAGGTGGGCCGTCGGCTGGGCCTTGGCCCAGTCGGCACGAGGCGCATTTTTTTATATATTCTGCTCGGAAGAAAAGAAAAAAAAGAAATACTAAACGGACTCCAAAATTTCCGAAATAAATTTTTACGGGCTTCTAAAATCAAGCCTCACAAGGTGAACATTTATTTGGGACCTAAATGCAATTTTGAAAAACGCATTTTTTTCCTAATTTCAAATAAAACACCGAAAAACTCCGAAATAAAATCTTATTTGATTTTATTATTTAATCCTCAATATTTCTTTATCTTGGGAAAGTCATTTTATTCCCTCTCTCATATTTCTGTATTAGAAATAATTGATGACAAAATAAATAAAATCAAATGATCCTATTCTCAAAATTTGAGAGAACTCAAATATGAAAATATCGAAATCCCCAACTCTCTCCGTGGGTCATTGAATTGCGTAGAATTTCTAGGATCAACCAAAATGCAAAAGAAATATGATATGCATTGATGATCTAATGTATAACATTCCAAATTGAAAATTTGGGTTGTTACAAACCTACCCCCTTAAGATGAATCTCGCCCTCGAGATTCGGGTTGGCTAGAAAATAGGTGAGGGTGGTCCTTGAACAAATCTTCCTCTCGCTCCCAGGTGGCTTCATCCTCTGAGTGGTGGCTCCACTGAACTTTGCAAAACTTGATAACCTTGCTGCGAGTAACTCGGTTGGCAAACTCGAGGATCTTAACTGGCTTCTCCTCGTAGGTCAAATCGTTATCCAACTGAATAGTTTCCAAAGGCACTGTATCTCTCAACGGTATGTCAGCCATCTCCGCGTGACACTTCTTCAGCTGAGAAACGTGGAACACATCATGAACTCCTGACAATCCTTCGGGCAATTCCAACTTGTAGGCTACTTCCCCCATACGTTCCAATACTCGATATGGTCCTACAAATCGTGGTGCTAACTTCCCTTTAACTCCAAAACGCTTTGTTCCCCGAAGTGGAGATACTCGAAGATAAGCTCTATCTCCAACTTCGTAAACTGTCTCCTTGCGTTTAGAATCCGCATAACTCTTCTGTCTGGACTGGGCTACCTTGAGCCTATCGCGAATCAACTTCACCTTCTGTTCAGACTCTTTAATCAAGTCAGGACCAAACAACTGACGGTCTCCAACTTCGTCCCATGACAACGGTGTCCTGCACCTCCTTCCGTACAAGGCTTCGAAAGGGGCCATCTTTAAACTGGTTTGGTAACTGTTGTTGTAAGAGAACTCTGCATATGGCAAATTGTCGTCCCAACTAGATCCATAATCTAGCGCACAAGCTCTCAGCATATCCTCCAAAATCTGATTTACCCTCTCGGTCTGTGCATCTGTCTGTGGATGAAAAGCTGTACTGAATTCTAGCCTGGTACCCAAAGTTTCGTGCAACTGCTTCCAGAACTTTGAGGTAAACTGGGTTCCTCTATCTGATACGATACTCCTTGGAACTCCATGCAGACATACGATCCTGGTCATGTATATCTTTGCCAACTTAGCACTGGTGTAAGTGGTCTTTACTGGGATGAAATGAGCTACTTTCGTCAATCGATCAACTACAACCCAAATTGAGTCATAGCCTGAACGAGTCCTGGGCAATCCCGTGATAAAATCCATGCCTAGCTTATCCCACTTCCATTCGGGTATCTGCAATGGTTGTAACAATCCTGCTGGCTTCTGATGCTCTGCCTTTACTCTCTGGCATACATCACAAACTGCTACATACTCCGCAATATCCTTCTTCATTCCGGTCCACCAGAAAATATCCTTCAAATCCAAATACATCTTGGTATTTCCTGGGTGAATCGAATATGGTGAGTCGTGTGCCTCTTGCAAAATCAACTTCCTGATCTCCGGGTCATTGGGCACGTAAACACGGTCTTCAAACCATAGGGTGTCGTGTTCATCCTCACGAAATCCTTTAGCTTTTCCTTTGCTCAGTTTCTCCTTTATAGCGGCAATCTCTTTGTCAGCTTTCTGAGCTTCTCTGATTCTATCCATCAAAGTTGACTGAATCTCCAATGCTGCTACATAGCCTCTCGGAACTATTTCCAAACATAGTTCACGAAGATTTTCTGCTAACTCCTTGGGTATTTCTCCCGTCATTAATGTATTGACATGGCTCTTGCGGCTTAATGCGTCAGCTACTACATTAGCCTTTCCGGGGTGATAATGCAATTTCATATCATAATCCTTGATAAGCTCCAACCATCTCCTTTGTCTGAGATTCAACTCCTTCTGGGTGAAAATGTACTTCAAACTCTTATGATCCGTGTACACCTCACAATGATTACCAATGAGAAAATGTCTCCATGTTTTCAACGCATGCACTACGGCTGCTAACTCCAAATCATGCGTGGCATAATTCAACTCATGAGGCTTCAGTTGTCTTGAGGCATATGAAACAACTCTCCCTTCCTGCATAAGCACTGCTCCAAGTCCTCGACGTGAAGCGTCGCAGTACACCTCATAATCTTTGGTCTGGTCTGGCAAAATCAACACTGGTGAGGTAACCAAACATTTCTTCAACTCCTGGAAACTAGCCTCACACTCCTCTGTCCATATGAACTTGGTATCCTTCTTCAACAACTCAGTCATAGGCTTCGCAATCTTTGAGAAATTCTCAATAAATCTCCGGTAGTATCCTGCGAGTCCAAGAAAACTCCGGATCTCTCCAACTGTTGTTGGGGCTTCCCACGTGGTCACGGTTTCAACTTTAGCAGGATCTACTGCTATACATTCTCCAGATATAACATGTCCGAGGAATCCTACTTCCTTCAACCAAAACTCACATTTGCTGAACTTGGCATATAATTGATGTTCTCTGAGTTTTCCAAGTACCAAACGCAAATGCTCCTTATGTTCCTCTTCATTCTTCGAATAAACCAGGATATCATCAATGAACACTACGACGAACTTATCCAAAAACTCCATAAACACTTTGTTCATCATGTTCATAAAATAGGCAGGTGCGTTAGTCAGACCAAATGACATAACGGTATACTCATACAGCCCATATCTGGTAGTAAAAGCTGTCTTCGGAATATCCTGTTCTCGAATCTTCAACTGGTGGTATCCTGATCGCAGATCGATCTTGGAAAATACCTTAGCTCCTTGCAATCGATCAAACAGATCGTTGATCATTGGTAGTGGGTACTTGTTCTTGATCGTTACTTCATTCAATCCTCGATAATCAACAACCATCCTTAACGATCCATCCTTCTTCTCCACTAGAAGTACTGGCGATCCCCAAGGTGAAGAACTTGGGCGAATATATCCCTTATCCAGTAACTCCTTAATCTGCTTCTTAATTTCCACCAAATCCTTTGCTGGCATCCTATATGGTCTCTTTGATATTGGCCCTGTGCCTGGCAATAGCTCAATCAAAAACTCAATATCTCTATCCGGTGGCATGCCTGGCAACTCTTCTGGAAATACATCAGGGAAATCCCTTACCACTGGTACTTCCTCCTGCACAACTCCTGTTAGGCAATTTACCTGGGCCCTCTTTGGCACATGCCGGGATACATACTTGATCCTTCTCCCTTCTGGGGTAGTAAGCAAAATTGACTTACTAGCACATTCAATATTCCTTCATACTTTGATAACCAATCCATGCCTAATATCACATCCAATCCTTGAGATTCCAATACTATTAGGTCTGAGGGAAAAACATAGTTACCAATCCTTAATGGTAACCGATCACACCATAGACTAGCCACATATTCTGCTCCGGGCGAGGTTACTAACATGGGTGACCTAAGGGCTTGGGTTGATAGGTTATACTTATCCACAAATCCCCTTGAGATGTATGAATGCGATGCACCAGTATCAAAAAGAACTAGTGCAGTAAATGACTTAACCAAAAACTTACCTATTACTGCATCGGGCTGAGCTTCAACCTCCTCCACGCTAACGTGGTTCACCTGTCCCCTGTTGAAAGGGTTCGGCTTCTTCCCAGAACTTCCATTGCCATTTTGGCCTTCAGGACATTCATTGGCATAATGTCCGGTCTTCGAACACTTATAGCAAGTGACTTGGCTCAAGTCCTTCTTGGCTGGGGTTGAGGGGTTGGTGCGGTTCTGGCCGTTGCTTCCTCCATTGCCATTACCATTCTTGGTGCCATTGTGATTGTGCGAGCTACCTCCTCCATGGGTATGCTGAAAATGTCCTCCTGGTCTAGGGGTAAAACGTGGCTTCTGCTGAGCTCCTGAATTGTACTTTCCTTGTCCATACTTCCTCTTGCGATTCTCAATTTGCTGCTGCTTCCCTTCAATCATAAGAGCACGATCTACCAACTCCTGGTAGTTGTTGAAGGTGGCTACCATCAACTGCATGCTCAACTCATCATTCAGTCCTTCCAGAAACTTCTCTTGCTTAGCTGCATCCGTAGCAACGTCATCTGGGGCATAACGTGCTAACTTACTAAATTCCTCCACATACTGGCCAACTGTCCGTCCTCCTTGGCGCAAGTTACGAAACTCACGCTTCTTCATGGCCATAGCTCCTGCTGAAACATGGGCAGTACGGAAAGCCTGCTGAAACTGGTCCCATGTGACAGTGTCTACTGGGAAAGTGGCTGTGAAATTCTCCCACCATGATGCTGCGGGTCCTTCTAACTGATGTGCGGCAAACTTCACCTTCTCCGCATCTGTGCATCCTGCTGTGGTCAACTCCCTAGCTGTCTTGCGGAGCCAATCATCTGCTACTATCGGCTCGGTGCTACTGGAAAACACCGGCGGATTCAGCCTAAGAAAACGGGCTAAGTGGTCAACAGGTGGTGGTGGTGGTGGTGGGTTGTTGTTGTTGTTCCCCTGATTCTGATTCTGGACTAGCAACTGCATCAATGTGTTCTGCTGCTGGATCAACTGGGTGAGCTCCGGTGGGAAGGCAAATCCGGGGTCACGTCTCGGAGGCATCTAAGGGTTTAGAAAAGATGAGATATAAGAATAGAGGGGGTCTAAAGAGAAAACACTACCCATATGCACATGAGGCAAAAGAAAACAATTCACTTCATTCAATCAAACAAGGGCATACAATCGATCTAACTATCGCAAAAGTGCTCGGCTACTATATTTACATGGTGGACTACTACTACTGAGGAGGTGGTCTACTAGAAATATTCTTCGGTCGTTGACTCCATGATATCTGCTCCAGCTTCCTCAACATAGTCATCATCGCTACTGTCTGGTTTCGAGTCAGTGCCGTCGATGATGATGTAGTCTTCTGGGTTAATTTCCTTGGGTTCTTCGTCTTTAGCTACTAGTGTCGGGCCTCCCATAAATATTCCAATCTTCTTGATCAGCTCGTCATTCTTCTCCACCAATACTTCAATTTCTTCTTCATAATATTCACGTGTAGCCTTGAGTTCTTCCTCCAGTTCCTTGATTCTAGTCTTAGCCTTCTTCAGATCTATCATGTCGGCACACATCTGGTTCTCCTGGCGTCGAATGTGCTGGTTTAATTCCTGGATAAAAGCTGCGATTGATCTATCCTTCCTGGTGCTGATCATCTCCCAGTGTTCATCTCGGCGCCCACAAATCTGGTAGATAGTATCCTTGAGATCCTTGCGGTAGACTTCTCCAATGCGTCCCATGGCGATGTGAGCTGCCATGCTCTTTCCTAGACTCCAAGTTGGTGCATCAAAAGAAAACTCTATGGGCTCAGTGACTGGCATGAACGTCCTTCCTGGAACTTGAACTTGAATCATCCAGCGCTCTTCTTCAGGTAAAGTGGCGTTGTAGGTTCCCGTGAAGCTTGGTACTCCTATGTTCAGGTATCTAGTGACTTCCTTCAAGTGTCGTCCAAAGGGTGTATCTTCATCCGGTTGTGTGAACTTGTTCCTTGCATCCGCCATCCTAAAGAGTAGAAAAGATGAGGAGTCAGAAGAGAAGAGAGTGAATAGTGATCTAGGTCTTTTAGCTTAGTGGTCGTGTCCTACAGTCAGCGTGTGCTCTGATACCATCTCTGTAGCGACCAGACCTCAAACAGTCTGATCTCTGTGCTCCGGTGTCATCCCTGGATCAGTAATGCTGACACCACACAGTACTCGGAGGATTTATAGCAGAGTAGCAATCACACACTTATTACATCGAGTGTCTCAGAAGAGAACTTATTACAATAAATATGGCTTAAGGCCATCTAATAACGATAACAGCGGAAGGCTTGGAAGATAAGTGAGTCCATCAACTCCAACGGCATCACTGAGTATAGAACCACGACCTAAAAACTCCTTAATCGTCGTCTGAAAAGTCTGCAACATTAACGTTGCAGCCCGAAAACGGGTCAGCACATGGAATATGCTGGCAAGGTAACACATAGAGAGTAATGGAATGAAACAGCTATACTATATGCATATTTGGCTGGTGGAAAGCTCTATGGTTACAGTTTTTGCGTAAAGCCAATTTTTCCCTACTTCAAAGGAATAATTTATTTAACTATCATGGTAGTTGTTAAACATTGAGAATGGTTGACAGCATTCTCAATCCCAATTAAGCATCATCATTAAACATAACCCAACAAAATTAATTTAGAGTAACATGTTGAGATTCACATGATAATCCAAGTACTAGATACTCAAGATGTCCATAACCGGGGACACGGCTAATCATGATTAGTTTGTTACACTCTGCAGAGGTTTGCGCACTTTTCCCCACAAGACTCGATCGCCTCCGTTTGGTTTCTCGCACTACAGGGTGTTTGAGAAGACGGATGACCGAGACATAGTCTTTCAGAAGCACTAGCACCTTACGATCGGGTAGACCGTACCACCTACATCCCCTACATCTGCTAGTCTACCACTGTAAGAGTTCGCACAACTTAGTCAACTATGCTAGAGCCCATAATAGCTTGTGGCTGCACACGGAAGTTTCTAGTATGAATAGTCTTATGATCCCTTTGAGCCTGGGTGGCGGTCCAAAAGAAAACAGGCAAGTCCTGGAATACCCAGGTGCCTCAATCCACCCAGATGTGTGTTTAAGTTGCCACCTTAGATAAACCATTAATTAACAATCTCACATCTGTCAATGGATTTCACTCACCCAATCCACGTCTACTAGCATAGCATGGCATGATAAGCAAACGTAGAAGTAACTCCCAAAGGTTTGAAAATAAACTGGTAATAGGTACTACCTCATCTACTTCCCATCCCACAATTTAATTAGATCCTAATCATGCAATGTGTGTGGATTGATCTAATGCAATAAAACTGGGTAGTAGAGAAGGTATGATCAAAGTGTTACTTGCCTTGCTGATGATCCGGGAAACCTAGCGATTCGAAGTAATAGGCGGCGCACTCCGGATACTCTATCGCAAACAAACAAACGAGCATACAATAAGTACTCATCTAATGCACAGGTAAAACTCAAATAAGAGATCTAACCAGAAGGTTCAACTTAAGAACTCCGGTTGGCAAAAGAATCAAATCGAACGAAGCAACGAAAGACAAACGGCGAAAGAAAACAACTTCGTTCTAGCAATATGGATCTAGGGCAAATTTTACAGTAGCAAAATCTTGTTTAGGTTGGTTAAACGGATAGAGGGTTTCGAGATGAATCCCTAGGCGCTTGAATCGCCTGATTCCGATAAACGAGCGAAAAGTTAAACTAAAACGAAAATTGGATCAGGAATCGCGATCAGAAAAATCGCGGATTTAATCCGAGAAAAGAAAAACGAAGAACAGATTAACGAACGAACATTCATTATCTGAAACTAAACGATGAACACGTTCGTTAAAACGAATGAATCGGTGGATGTTCACTAATTAAATAAACTAGAGAAATAAACCGATCTAGGGTTTCGAAAAAAAACTAAGGCGGTTATTTAAAAAAAAAACGAACGGCGAACGGCGGCGGCTATACCTCCGGCGAGGTACTCCGGCGGGCGGGGCGGGGCTCCGGCGGCGGCGGCTATGCGGGGCGGCAGGGCGGCGCAGCAGCGCAGGCGGCGGGGCGGCTGCGGCTTGGCGGGCTGCGGGGCGGGGTGAGGTGAGTGCGGCGGGGCGGCTCGGTATTTAAGAGAGGGAGGGGTGCTGCCTTGGGGGAGGGGGCACGGCGGCGGCCCCAAGCCGGACTCGGGCAGCGGCGCGGCTCCGGTCTCCTGGAGGGAGACGCACGCGGCGGGGTGGTCCGTCGGCTGGGCCTAGGCCCAGTCGGCGCGCGGCGCGTTTTTTTATGTATTCCACTCGGAAGAAAAGAAAAAAAAGAAATACTAAACAGACTCCAAAATTTCCGAAATAAATTTTCACGGGCTTCTAAAATCAAGCCTCACAAGGTGAACATTTATTTAGGACCTAAATGCAATTTTGAAAAACGCATTTTTTTCCTAATTTCAAATAAAACACCAAAAAACTCCGAAATAAAATCTTATTTGATTTTATTATTAAATCCTCAATATTTCTTTATTTTGGGAAAGTCATTTTATTCCCTCTCTCATATTTTTGTATTAGAAATAAGTGATGATAAAATAAATAAAATCAATTGATCCTATTCTCAAAATTTGAGAGAACTCAAATATGAAAATATCGAAATCCCCAACTCTCTCGGTGGGTTATTGAGTTGCGTAGAATTTCTAGGATCAACCAAAATGCAAAAGAAATATGATATTCATTGATGATCTAATGTATAACATTCCAAATTGAAAATTTGGGATGTTAGAGTTGAAAGCCCGTCATATAGTTGGGCCTAACTACGGCCCGGTTTGCATCCGGCCTGCTCGCAGCCGATATTTGATTGGGCCAAACAAAGACCGCGACAATTTTTCGGCCTGTTAAAAGCCTGTGATTTGATTCGCACAATCATGGGCCGGGGTTCATTTCGAGCTGCTGCCGGCCCGTGAGCTGATCCGCACGTTTCAGGCCCAACTTACATCGTGATTGCATGAAGGCCCGATTATGTACCATAATTTTACAGTTTGGTCGGTTTACTGCGAAGACAGGATATATATACAGTAAAATAACTGCAGCATCATGAATAAGAAAAAACCTATACTATACAATAAAGAAATTACGGCATATTACATCCAGTGGGCATCAAAGTTCGCCACTATGATAATAAAGCACAAGCAGACAGCAGATTACATACACTGGGCATCAAAGATCGCCACCAGTGCAAATAAACACGCCGACAAAATAATATACAAAACCGACAGCACTTCAATAGAGTTCAAGAAAGGTTAGCCCTGCTGGGGAGCTGCAGCGCAAGCAGCTGAGCAAGATGATGAGACTGCGCTTCTTCAACACTTATATCTTCCTCACTCTGAAAGATAAACAAGCAGACAGATGACATGTTTTGCACATATAAGTATCAGTGCTGACAATTCATCACATTTCTTACTGACGAATAAAGTGACACAGTTTAAATTTTCATTAACACAATATGGTATTGTTCAGGTCAAGACATGGCAGGAAATGACATTGTGAAGGAGTTGGTAGCTTCACGACACCACTGGATTACAGATCAAGAACTCATAAGTATCAATGGTTAGTGTGCTGTCAATTTATACCATTTCAGATTGGCAAATAAAGAGACGGTTTAAATAATAGTAGAATGATATGACATTTTTCATAGTTAAGACATTGTAGAATATGACATTGTGCTGTAGTGGGTAGGTTCACCACACCACTGGATTACAGATGAAGAACAGAAGCATACATGCAGTGCAAAAGAAGATCACTTGCTCTGTATAGTTTAATTTACATGGTATGAAGAAGGAACTTGGTTGTACAACTGAAAACTTAAATTGAGAAAGGACAAACTTTTGTTTATGAACTACATATAATAAACTTTAAACAAGCAATTTGATGCAAACACCAAAAATAAACAACTGTTGCAGTCATGCCTAACCAAAGATATACAACAAAGTTTGAAGGCTTGAGATGGACAAACTTACATTATTGGTGAAGACAGGCTCTATAAAGGCCTTGTCCATGCTGATGGGGGGATGACAATTCAAGAAGTTTACCACAGAATCTTCTTTAAAAGCATTGCCTTTATTCTACATTTTGTTAAGAGTAAATATAGATGTGATAATATACGAAAAAATGGAGAATATTTAAGATAAGATGAAGAGTGATGCTACATAACCAAGTAGCTATAAATGTAAGTGCAGCGACGCAGGCAAAAGGTATAGCCAAGAGCAATGCACAGCTAAACTTCTTCAGTACCAACCTTATGGTAAGAGTAAATATAGATCTGATGTGTAGAAAATGGAGGGCAAAGGAAAATAAGCTGCAGAGTGATGGTACATGAACAACTACATGTCATTATAAGTACACTGATAAAGGACAACATGTACTTACAAGAACAATGCAGAGCTAAAAGAAACATTGGCATTGGATATATTCTACAGTAATGTAACCATTCATACATATCAGATAATTTGGAGCGAACAATTGATAAGCAAGCTATCATGCATACTGCTGTCACATAATGAACCAGGTATGTATGCAAGTACAGTGATACAGGACAACAGGTACTAACAAGAGCAAAGCAGCGGGCAGCATATTTGTGATATCCTGTTGTTCTTGTCAAACCGGAATTCTTCTTCGAGCAGATTTCCTGCAAAAAAGATCCGTATGGCACATGCGGAAAAGTAGAAGTTCAAATTGTTATGTGATTTCATAGACAGTACCTCATCCTGGGAACGAGACCAGTGCATAACAAGGTTTTTCCATTCAATGTCTTCTAAATTTAGCACATGAGACTTCACCGGAAATTCGTTTATAGACTTGCCATCAAAGTGTGATTTCCTCAGGTAACACCGATACTGGTGCAATGCTTCCTTGAAAAGCACAAGCAAGCTTTGCTCGTCATGACTATCCAGATTGACCCTCGCCTAGTTACAACAATGTAATGTAAATCATTGATGTGTTCAATCAGCAGAAAACAGGAAAATAATAACCATGAATAATAGCACTTACACGTAAGTTGGACAGGAAGATGTGAAAATGGTGTTTGTCTTCACAATAATCTTCCCATGATGGGAATATATGCACGTAGTCCCTAACAACATTGAAAGCATTGTCTTTTAAACTGGGAATAAATGGAATGGGGTTCCAATCTGCAGGAATTGGCCGTCTCTGTAGTTGGGATAGGTCTTCGGCCGGTGGACTTGTTGTACTTTTTGCTGGAGTGGGATTTTTCTGTGGTACAACTGGTGCTATGGCAAATGAAATCGGTATACCTTTTGCTGGAGTGCAGGTCCTGTGTGGTGGGGCTAGTGGCGTGGCCAGTGAAGTATGGGTACAGTCTGCTGGAGTCGGTCCTACGTTTTGTGTCACTGGTTGTATAGCCAATATAAGTGGGGTGCTGTCTGATTTCTCCGGCAGCACCACATTTTTCAAGGACTTTGCTGGTGCTCCTTCAGGTTCGGCAATCACCCTCTTCCTTTTTGATGTCTGATGCACAAGAACAGCATTTGAGTGGAAAAACATGGTATGATGAGAGATGGAATATGTATTGATAATGGATGGGCATGGCATCTCGACATATATGATGAGTAAACTAAGCAGATGGCAGTGCAACAAAGTAGAAGAAATGCAAGAGAACATATGCAAGATACGCGCAATCAATAAAACCTTGCCAAATTAGAACAGGCACCTTGATGGGTGAACAGGACAGGCCATCTACCTTTGACTCCTCGAGGTTAGAATAGTCATTAGGATGATATTCGGAACAAGAATCAACAGGTGGGGAGCGTACGAGTTCCATTGCTTCCAGAATGGCACTCAATGCCTTGCTGCCAATTTTGTAAGTCATTGCAGTGTTCCACAATATTCTTCTGATGCGCGGATTCTGATATTCACTGTAATTGTGTATAATATCTGAGAACCATGAAAACATAAATAGTTGTGAGATTATCTTTGTAATGCAGATGATATTCTAATATAGGGGCACCCCTGTAAACACTTGTGTGCTATCACTAGATTCTGATGAGAGAGCTCATGTGTGCTGTAATATGGTGTGTGCATTTATATAATCTGGCACAAGTACACAAAAAATAGGCTCCAGAAGTAAGGATAGCTGGCAGATGATAGGTTCATAATATACTGTATAGAGAGTTTATTGCCAAACCATGATAACAAGAGCACACAACAACTAGGCAGATCATAGTGAACATAACAGGGGTACACCATAACCAGGATATATAAATCAGGAAAGTGGAACTGGCTGGAAATTATGGTGTTGTATTGCCGCTAGTAATTGAAAACCTATCGATCACGTACAGGCCAGCTCTATTAGCTGTTGACTGCAGATGTCCCTGCTCCCCTTCCTGACATGGAACATACCGTGCTTCCGATACAGAACACCGCACGGGCCGCCAGCCGAACCACTGGCCCCACTGCCTGTGTTCCTCCGCCACCCCCACCTCTGCCCCCACCCGCATCGAGTTTTCTTCGTTCGACGAGGCCCCACCACCGCCCCCCACAACCACCGTCCCCACCCGAGCCCCTTCGATCGCACCGGCGAACTCCGGCGAGCTCTGAAAAATCGACTGACCCAATTTTGAAATTTAGTCTACTGTGATTTAACTAGTGTGGAATATAAAAGGGGAAAACCATAAGCATTGCGAGTATGGTGTTGAGCGTGCCATGGCGGATCTGAAGGTGCAAACCGGACAAAGGCAACTTCGCAACCAAGACAAGAAATCAGAGTAAAGCTATGGCGATCTATTTTCTTGCCGCGATAAATAAGTTGAGCAGATACGAAAGAGTACCGCCTCTGGTGCGGCGCCGTGTACGCATCTGCTGAGAATTTGATGGTGCTATGGTAGCGATGGCTGTCAGCGGTGTGGAAGCAGATCTAGGAGGGTAGATGGTGGCGGCGGGGTGCGGTGGACGAGACGGTCGCAGGAGCGACGCCGGCAAGGTGGACGACGGTGGGGATGAAACGAGAGGACGGGATGCAAGGATCCCGATCCGAAGCCGTGGATGAGAGAGGTCGATCTCTTGTAATGGACGGCGGCGTCGGGGTATCAGCTCTGGCATGGTGGAGGAGGACGACGGTGGATGGGGTGGCAGACGGAGGAGGGTGGGGTGGAGAGGGTGTTTTGGCGCCCACGGAGTATGAATGGGGAAAAGGAAGGTAGAGAGGAAGGGGGAACCATGTATTCAGGGTGCGCTTGTCTCAAATGCGAGGAAATTTAGAAACTTAGCCCCCGTTTCAAATTTCTACTACATCACAGCAACACTAGTCGGTTGGGGATAGGACGGTAATCTCGCATACACCGAATATTTGCCGACGAGAGTTTGTTTTTGGCGCCCACCGTGTATGAATATGAATCGGGGAGGGAGTCTATTTCGGCCGAGGACACACTGTGTTTTTGCGCCCACCATGTATGAATCCGTGTGAGAGGCGGTTACGTCATGTTTGGGTGAAATTACAAACCTACCCCTATTGAAACCTATGGAAATCCAACATATAGGCTTTGCGTGGCAGGGATAGGAAGTAGTGATTTCCATCTCGCAGATTTTGGTTTCGGGTGGTTACTATGACTTTCCCCGCTTCATTCAAATTTTGTAGAGTGCACGTTTACCGTGCCAACTAAATTCGAATCCCGTTTGTACTCTATTTTCTTTCGGGCGGGATCCATTTTCAATTGGAATTACATTTTATATACATCATTTTTTATATATACTTTCAAAAGCACAACAAAGAATTCTGCTCCTTTATATGTATAATATGATTTACAAATACAACGATCTCGAAATCTTAATGTTGAATTTGAAATTTTTTAACCAAATTATGTTCTACTAAAATGTATGGATCAGTAATATCTACATATTAAATAACATAGATGTGCGTGAATTCATATGAGTATGCATGTTTGATAGATCAATTTTGGTTCAAGTATGAATTACATGTATCATCATCTCGAATTCAAATATTTGAATCCCTTTTTTGTTCACTCCTTTCACGCCCATCTCTCTCGCATGCATGCTCCTTCAGGTAGCTAACACTCTCTTTTCTCCAGCTCACCCGCACGCTCACTTCATGTTGCTCCTATCCTCGCAAACATGGTCTCTTGACGTCTCCCTTGAGAAGTGTCGAACTCTCCCTATCATTATAAATTACACGGTTTACATTATCTCTCATGTCTCTACTGTTCTCTGGTATCACTCGGTACCTAAGCTTTCTTTTTCACCGCCAAACACACAGTCTCCACTCATCTTTTACTTTGTCTTTCTCTCTATGGGATTCTCTCACACACCCTATATGTCTCTACATATGACTCATACCACTAAAATTACTCTCTCTATCTCTCCTGTAGACACAACATTTGTTGCGGTCTCCTTTTCGTCTCCATCCCAGACTGGCATTATTCATTTGTTTACCGATCAGACAACCCCGACTACCATCTCCTCTCTCTCTCTCTCAGACACACACGCACAACTCCTGCTTCCACTCCCCTTCCCGACTACCGTCTCTCTCTCTCTCTCACACACAAAACTCTCGCTTTCGCACACCAACTCGTATTTCTCTCATAGGCATTTATCGACTAGCTAGCCTCTAGATAGCTTTATACACCCGCACATTCGTGCTTCCACCATCGCATACATGTCTCTCTCCCGCTCCTTGTATCTATGTAGATTTTTCTTCCCTTCTTGAGACACGCCCTCTCGATCGTGCACACGCACACACTATCGCCTCATTTTAAGCTGATACCTATCGCACACACACTCCTTGTGTCTTTGTCACACATGCACTCCGTCCTCCTCCACTCGCCCTCTCTCACACACACACATGGGCTTTAGGGAACAACTAGCAAGATGCCCATGCGTTGCATGGAACATCAAGATGCATTTGTATGAGTTTTTTATCTTGTGGGGGAAAAGGATGAACGTGGGAAGTCCTTATTTGCAAATGTGGATAGGGGTGTGGGTATCTTTTTGCAAAATTGCCATAGTTTCCTTCGTATCCGTCAGATATAGATCGGACGACCTATATTGCAGGATGGCAGGCACACGATCATCACCGACAATGCTTATTATAAGAGTAGGGATAAAAAATAGAGTTGGTGATGATGGTGGGACTGCCATCCTGCAGTGTAGGTCGTCTGATTTATATATGACGGATAGGAAGGAAAATATGGCAATTTACCCGCACTCTTCACCACATTTGCAGATAAGGCCTTCCCTCGTTCATCCTTTTCTCCCACAAGATCTTGATGTTACGTGCAACGCACGGGCATCTTGCTAGTAAGAGTAGAAATTAGACATATACCACTTCTCGAATCTTGAAACCAACAACATTCCTCCCTTATCTCATCAAAACCGCCAAAGGAATATATTTTGAGTGAAACATAACATATTTTTAGTGATATACGTATTTCAAAGCTAGACTTTTTTTCTATCAAGTCGGTGAATATATATTAATCCGTGGCGGAGACAGGCCTGGGGCAGCTAGGGCTATTGCCCCAGGCCTAGAAACAACTTCCTTTGTAATTTCTTCATGCAAAGAATAGAAAATCATAGAAGTTTATCACTCAACATAGCACAGCCCCAGGCGTAGTCTGCATCTAGCTCCGCCGCTGGATTAATCTACTTTGATCGTGTGGCAATGCATTGGCACATTGCTAGTAGTTATTATAATTTTTTGGACACCAGACAAACGGTGGAGTACATATACGAAGAGAAGAGGTGCACGCACACAGTCGGCCTCTCGCTGTCTCGCACACATGAGTGTTACATAAAGGCGACGTTAACAAATAAACCCTAAAACCCTAGGGGCACGATTGCTGCATTTGCGGGTACCGGGTATGTGGTGGCGCACCTTTGTAGGAATAGTCAGCTCGCGTGATAATTTGATCCGTAGGAGTTGATGGTCGGGACCATAGGTGAACGACTTGGAGCGCGGTGGCTCGCCAGTTGCCACTGATCGAGTAACCACGTTTAAAATATCGTTTTTTAGCGGGGTTAAGAGTTTCGATTTTCAATGGCGTGTTATAAGTAGTAAGTAGTTTTTAGAACGATTGGTATGGAGCGAAAATGGAATTCATAGTACTACGTACCTCCTTGGCGTATGGTTGTATGGTTTTTTTTGTGATGGAGGTTGTATGGGTTTATGTTGTGAGATGTTGAACCTGGTAGTTCTAGGGCAAATACTATGGTTTAGATTTAGATGCTGGTTTTGTTTAATGAAAATCAGAAGGGGAAACCCTTCTTCGATTAAAAAAACTACTACCTCCATTCTGGTTTACTAGTCCCCATCGTACTTTGGGTCAAAGTTTGTCCATGAACTTTACTTGTAAAATGTGAATGGAAAACGAGATTTTGTTATACCCAAACAAAAAAGGACTGGAGGGAGTGATTGCTCTGACACGGATGCGACCTCTCATAGCGCAGGCATTGAACCAGCGCGCCGGCCAAGAGGGCCGCACTCGCTGCAGGCTCGGCTGAGCATGCCTCCTCGCCGCGTGCAACCAGTTTAAGACTGCCCCACCTGCCTTCATTGAATCCGCGCGTGTGCCGACAACACGTCCTTCCGCGAGCCGGTAGGCATTTTAGAACACAAAAATGACTAAAATATAATTAATATACACATGGTCTTGACTTGTTGTGCTCGCACTGGTAGCAGGAATTAGTAGAGGATTTTCTTTATTTATAACTCTCCACACATTTTTTTGGCTTTGAAGTGAATCATGGTTGTGGACATTACATATGAATGTGCAGATATCTGTGAACATGAGTTTGATGTGGAAGTTGAACTTGGAATGTCGGGCATGCGCGTGAACTATACCATGTCCAATGCTTCGTCTGTTATTGTTTGGAAAGTAATTGCTGTTATTACATGACCCGAAAAAACATTTTGTGCCACATCAGTAGATGCACGGACATCACAACAGGCATGCTGACTGGATAAACATTCGAACCTAGCTATTATGAAGGAAATTTTGTATTGACAACAGTTTTAGATAGCAGGAGATGCCTAGCCTGCTCTGCCTCTGCTGGCTTATTTCTGGCTTCTTCCATCTATTCTTTGGCTAGGGTGAAGAGAGCATTTGATTGCTCTTTTCGCTTCTTCAGGAACTCAGCTACATTCTCAAGGGCTGCTGCACGCTTTCTTTCAGCCTTTACTAATGCCACGAGGACACGAACAGCTAATGACTCCACCTGGCTTGTGTGTAATCCAGCATCATCTGGGAATCTGCACCTTGTGTCTAATCCAGCATCATTAGGGAACTGGCACCTTGTGTGTAATCCAGCCTCATTTTGGAAACATGATCTCGAGGTTGACCATACTTCCCTCCTCGCAGGAACTGCATCCTGACATGAAGTTACTTCTTTTTTAGATCAATACTCAGAGCAACCTAGATCCATTTAGTAAAAGCCAGATAAACAAAACTCGGAGAAGTGAATTCAAAAGGAAAAAATAAATAAAAACAAACTACAAGGTGAGAACACCCACTTCCTACATCAAGCTAAAAACAAAAGCATTAGGACGATTAAGACTCTTCTTATTACACATCAAAGAACACCACGCTTAAGAGAAACAGAAACTACAACATATACACATCGAAGAACACAAGGCTACACGAAAGTAATTGAAAGGGTGTTACTTACCAAAGCTCGTTTTACAGGTTCGGTGCAGCTCCTCTTTAACTTGCCACGCTCCTTGAATATGTCCCGAATATCCCGTGTTTGGTCTTCATTGCTCCTCTGCATACTCGCACTCGTGGTTTTAAAATCTCAACACGGTAAGAAAAATATACTACTAGTAATACTCGCGCATCTTGTGGGCAACATTAAAGCACTCGTCTGCCATGTTAGAGCATCTCCAACAAGATAAACTACTTATACAAATGCATCTTGATGCGTGCAACACATGGGCATTTTGCTAGTTCTAAAAACATTTCCATCATTTGCCACACTACTGGTTGCAGATGAAAAACCTACCCAATCACAGCGTGATACAGGAGCGACGCACAATTACAAGCTGATATTCTGTTGGACAATGGAGGCTATAACCAATTACTTTTACGAGAACAATAGCACCCAGGAAATTTGAAGGGTAGGTATGAACAAAATTGGAATTGCACATGTACTGCTAAGTGATTCAATACACACATTACCGATCGAGGAGGAGAATGATGGTCGCGGCGGCCTCTGTGAGTCATGGTCGGCGACGGGAGTCAGTTCATTGTCCACGACGGTGGTACTTCTGCGCTTAGCGTCAGATTCTGGGAAGCAGATCCGAGACCGTGGAAGACGATGTTGGGGAAGAGGCTCCGTGTACGACGATGACGGTGGACCGACTCCAGTGCGGCGTACGAGGTCGTCGATGAGGCAGATGTGCTGCGGTGGACGAGTGCGCCGATGTAAAGGGGAGGAGCACGAAGGTTGTGGTGCCGTGGAGAAGTCTATTTTGCGGTGGGGATAGAAATTGGGGAGTATTCAGGTGTACTACTGTGGGTGCCGGGGTGGGGTTGGCTGGGTAGGGTGAACCTAAAGTTATGAAAACAGCCCCCTACCAAGCATCATCTATAGGCCTGTTCCGAAGGCTATGATGGTAACTTCCCAGTGCTCGAATCAGGGTTGCAGGAGATTTTTGCCGACCTCAAAATTTTGTGACACTGGACTCCCCGTCTGGCGTGTTGAGTGATTCGGCTAAGCAACTAGCGAGTAGTAGTAGTAAACTCTGCATGTTAGTTTTGACCGAAGTCAAACTTCCTAAAGTTTGACCGAGTTTATAGAAAAATATAAACATTTACCATAACAAATATGTATGATGTGAAAGTACATTCAATAATGAATCTAATGGTATTTATTTGTTATTGTATATGTTAATATTTTTTGTTATAAGCTTTCTGAGTGTTTACAAAACTTGACTTTGACCAATGCTAACACGCGGACTTAAATAAAAACGGGGGGAGTACACATTTTTTTCTTAGTTTGTAGTGAACTAATCATTTGTTGAAATTGTGAAATAAATATATTAGGCTATTGACTTCGAATTTAATGGTCTATACAATTCAATAGTTACAATCATTGTCGAATCCCAAGATGTATACAAGGTCTATAGTACTTCACAACATGCTCAAACTCACATAGTCCCAGTCAAATGAGAATCTAAATGCATTTCATAGTTATTACTTTGTAGGATGCAACAAGAACAACCATAACTCTACATCAGCCATTATAGAACCAACATTTTGACATATCCCAATGTGTGAATGAAACGTGCAGAGAGAGCTTTGAAGATGGAGCAGATAGGGCGGGAAGGATTGTATGTATGTGGACGAGAGAGTAGGAGAAAAACCTAACGAGACATAGAGAGAGAGAGAGAGAGAGAGAGAGAGAGAGAAAGAGAGATGAAGAAGTTAGGTCTGTGAGAAAGATGCATACATGTAATATACATGAGATGCGTGTGCATCTGGATTCTGTATACGTGGAAGGAGAAGAGACAACATGTTTGATGAGAGAGCAGGAAAAACATGGACGAGAGGTGAAGGATCTCGTGGGTTGAGGGATTGACAATTTTGTGCGGGGGAGAGAGGGATTGGTAATTTTGTGCAAGAGAGAGAGAGAGAGAGGGTGGGGGGAGGAGTCAGTCAGCCGTCGTCACATCACCCTGCTTCCAAATGACCCCGCATTCTCTAGCACGGTGTGGTCGCCATCTTCGATCTGCTCGTTGCCCTCTTTGAAGATTGAGGTGTTGTGCATGTTGGGGTGCAAAGAAGCACAAGCGAGAGTGGTCGCCGTATAACCTTGGATGGGGATAAATTGTGTGCTCGGGGGAGTGTGTGTGTGTGTGTGTTGTGTTGCGTGTGTGTCTCTCTCTCTCTCTGTGTGTGTGTGTGTGTGTGTCAGATATTGAGAGAAAACAAACCTAAGGAGAGAAATGGGTATTCACGAAGAGATTGTGCGGGCCTTGAGGTTGGCAGGGGCCGTGTGAGGGTGTCAAAATGTGCGGGTTGATGCATGTGTTGCATGCAACCGTGCGAGGGATGGACGAATCGAGAGAGATGGTTGTTGTGTTACAGATGCTCCTCTCTCTGTCTCTCTCTCCTCTCTCTCTCTCTCACACACACACAAGTAAACTAGAAGACCGTTCTCTCATGTATACACAATGTATCGGCATATGTCTATGTCTCACTCATGCACGATCATTTGCACATTCACACCTCTCTATGTCTGTATCACACGCACACCGTCTCCACATTGCCCTTCCGCCACAACACACATATGGACACATACACACGTTCTCTCTCAGTCACACACACAAAATCAGTATTAAAAAAAATTAGGGCGCACATAAAACGTCCAGATCCAAATAAACACGAACTGGAGCTAAATTCAAATATATGGAAATATTGCAGCGTCAAGAACTTTCAGAGGAAAAAAAGGTTGAGTAATATTCGAGGATTGTTTTCACACACACAAAAAGGTTCGGTGGATGTCCTTCGAGCGCGACACGGTGACGCACCGTTCGATCGACCGCGCGTCTGCGGTTCACGCACTTGCATAGGATTCTGTATCATGGCTGTGGTACTAAGGCTGGTCACAATGGGCAAGAACATAAGCTAGTAACTAATAAAAGCGCTGCCTAAGTCTAATGTTTATGTGTACTAATACGGTTTTCTTTTAAGTTTGACCAACCTTATATATAAAACTAAAGTAAGCTCCCACACGCGCACTCATCAATATGCCGCCGCCGTTGCGCATGCCGGCGCCCGCCTGCTCCGGCCAACAATTTCTCGCCCATCACCGTCGTGTCGCCGCCATCCCTGTGCCATGAAGCCGAAGGCTCGCTCGCTCACATCATCTGCAGTCCCTCCTCGCGATGCCGCCGCGCTTCCAAGCACGCGAGCAGCTGGTGGAGCCGCGTCTATGCACGCAGCGTATGAAGAGGAGGACGAGCGCATTCTCCAGCACGCCAGCGAGGAGGAACTAGCGTGTCATTGTCGTCTCCGCCCGCATGGAGGAGGCGCGCATGGTGGCTGTCACGGCAGAAGCCGGTTACACGCGCATCGAGCCCGCAAACCGGGTGCGGGCGTGGAATCTTCCTTCGAGACCTTGAATGCCACGTGGATCCTGCAATCTGAAGGAGAAATTTGGGTCAGTCGACTCATGTGAGCCGTTTGATGCAACATGGATGGCTAGAAGGGCTTCTTCCACCTCTTCTGCCGTCTTGTTCCTTCGCTCCGTCGAACTTCTTTCACAAATCAACTGACCTAAATTATACTACTAGTACGAACGTATTAAGTACAGTAGGAACACGAAGATACGAGCAATAGTACCAACTTCAAGAAGAATAGTAGTAAGACATAGTACTAGTACTACTGTACGTACTAAAGAGCTCAAATAACGAGAAATAACATAAACATAGTTCTGCTGGGGCCTCAGCACAACACACCCTTGAAAATAAACTAATAAGCAACTAGTCCGCTTGACACTGCAGTAGAACCAGCATGAGCGACCGCACTGCCACCTACTTGGAGTCCGAGTCCACGTCCTTGACTTCGTCCTCGTCCCTCTTCCTCTTCCTCTTCTCTGACACTTCTTTGCTTGAATAGGACACTGGGCTCTGCTTCTTCATCCAACCCTTATAGATATTTAAACAAAGGTAGGCATCCTTTGCTGCGTACAGGATGTGATCTTCATCTAATGTATTCGACTCCCATGCATGATGAAACTCGTGATGAGGTTTCTTCAGTTTAGCGTATGAAGGATCAATCATGGCTGCTGCCAGGTTAGCATTGAAGGTTGAGAGGAGGACACCAGGCTTGCCTTCTGGAGATCGAAGGGCTGGCCTACAACGAGACCTATCCGACGCAGGATGTCACTGTCGTTCT
Organism: Triticum aestivum; assembly: GCF_018294505.1. Classification (NCBI taxonomy): domain Eukaryota; kingdom Viridiplantae; phylum Streptophyta; class Magnoliopsida; order Poales; family Poaceae; genus Triticum; species Triticum aestivum. The sequence goes on from NC_057809.1 coordinate 293,973,519, forward strand.
TAAAGCCTATAGTAACGAATTTCACTCTTTTGTCCTTGAGGAAGTTCTTAAAATCTTGGCACTCAATGTCAGCATGGCATATGTGGTAGACCAAGCAAACATTATGTACGCAAACCTCGATCACGGCGGGCTTCTTCCTCTCTTCATCCTTTAGATCCTTCTCTCGTCCCAGGACTGTGGTGTACTCAACATCTAGCCCAGCGACCCACTCATCCGTTGAACTATTGAACATGCGTAGGAAGCGAGCAAGCCATGCTTTCACCGTCTCGGATCCACGTGTGTAGATGACGATGAACTGATCGCAGGTGATGGCTCTAACCTGGTACTCAACGGCGACCATGGAGATTTGGGAGGCCATGGAGGGCTGTATATATGGAGGAAGAGGGGGTGGATTTCGTGGCCCTTGGTGGAGGGGTCCGAAATCAACCCTATCTCTTGTTTCCCCACACATACGGACTCTAAAAATAGCCTATACTTATGTATTTCGAAATTACATGGGCCTGGCCCAATAATAAGGTGACGCAGCACCTAAAATAGCCTCGGGACGAAATTTATGAAGTGGCATCTTGTATATTTCGTCCAAGGCTTCATGCACCCATTATGGTGGCTTCAAAGTCCTGAAATCATCACTTGTAACTCCGTTCTTGTTCCCCTTGCGCATGCCATCATCTCCATGCTTGTTCTTGCTCCAATGTTCATCCTTCTCCAAGCTAGGCCCTTCATTTGTAAGCAAAACAAATGTATCCAATTTAGGCAGCATCATATTCTCATGAACATTAGAATCATTACCAAGAAACGAAAGTACCTGGTAATTTAGTTGGCGTGCACGAGCTCTAGTAATTGGTCCAGTATGTATAGCAGCAGGGGCTGTGGGTGTAACAATTGTATTGATGTCCTCATCACGTAGTCCGTGGGCACCAAAACACCCTCTCCACCCTAGTCTCCTCTGTCCGCCACCCCATCCACCGCCGTCCTCCTCCACCATGTCGGAGCTGATACCCTGACGTCGTCGTCCATTACAAGAGATTAACCTCTATCATCTGTAGCTTCGGACCAGGATCCTTACGCGTCCTCTCGCTTCATCCGCGTCGTCGTCCACCTTGCCGAGGTAGTTCGTATGACCGTCTCGTCCACCGCGTTGGGATATTTCCCTCGCCACCACCGTCTACCTCCTAGATCTGCTTCCATGCCACCGACAACCATCGCTACTGCATCACCCTCAATGACTTAGCAGATGCTTACACTGCCAAACAACAGAGGAGGTACTCTTTCGTCTCTACTCAAGTTATTTATATCAGCAAGAAAATAGATCACCACTGCTTTACTGTGATTTCTTGTCCATCACTTAGAATCTTACTTGTTAGTTGAAACCAAACATTGGTTGCGAAGTTGCCTTTGTCTGGTTTGCACCTTCAGATCCGCCATGACACGCTCACCACTATACTCGCAATGCTTATGGTTTTCCCCTTTTATATTCCACATTAGCTTAAATGACAGTCGACTGAATTTCAAATTGGGGTCAGTCCATTTTTGAGAGTTTGCCGGAGGGAAGGAAGGGGCTTGCGGGTGGGCTGCCCCATTATCTATCTTAGGGTTTCGGGTGGGGATAGTGGTAGTGGGTGGCTGTCATGGGGATATGGTGGGGCCTCAGCAGAGGCTAAACTCGACACGGGTGGGGGTGGGGTTAGCTACAGGGATGGTCGGGGGCAGCGAAAGACCAGAGGTGGCAGCCGGTTTAGCGGAGGGCGGGGGCCGGTGGTTCGGCCGGTGGCCCGTGCGGTGGTCTGTAGCGGAACAATAAAAGGCGAGGAAGAAGAAGGGTTAGCAGACGTAGGATCTTCATCCAACCGCCTGAAATGGTCGATTGACCCAAATGATGAAAGTCACGTGACTTGCATGTAGACATTCCCATATTTTCATTACCATCATCGTAGGTGCTTCGAGATGTACGTGCAAGCAGTACTCCTCATCCCATCAAGCCAAACAACATGCCACTCATAATTCCAAACTTAGTTGCTCAAATACGAATCTAATATGATGCTGACATGTACTAAAACAGAGAATGTTTAATTGTTCAGCTCATGTTCCTACTTTACTTGCAAAAAGCACATGCGCCACATGTAGCGACCGGATTTTCGGGACATTAATTTCCCAAAAAATGGCCCTTGTGCTCACCAACCCCAGGATTACTGTTAGCTGATGAGACACCAACTTGATATAGAAACTCCAAGCAAAATACAAAATGTGTAGTACAAGGCCATTCTGGCCTATGAGTATAACAAATGGTTTCTAGTGGTTGATGGCGGAAGCGGTTTGCGGTTCATCAGCGTCTATGGGACTCCATTTCCCATAGGAATAGCTGACCTGGATAACACCTATCTTCGCGAGGCTGCTATCACCATTGCGTAGGTTCCGGGGCTGTCATCGCAACGCTCCTCTCCTTGCAAGAAATCTGGCAAGACAATAGCCAGGGACACGCCAGTGAGTACTTTGAATGTACTCGCAAACATTATGAACACATGTATAATATAACAAATGATAATCATGCTCTGAAATATTCTATGATCACAACGTCAGTCACAAGATAACAATTCATGATGCACGCAAGCAGGTTATTCATATACCACATGAATATGCAATAAGGGAGTAGAAATAGAATGCACCGATCGGGTGTCTGAAGCGGCGCCTCGAAAGGATAATAATATAAAGCATGCCTCAGTCGGGCGTCTGAGCGACACCACATAAAGGGCTTATAAATAAAAGAAATAACAAGCATGCCACAGTCGGGCGTCTGTGCGACACCACATAAAGGGCTTATAAATAATTTAAATAACAAGCATGCCACAGTCGGGCGTCTGAGCGACACCACATAAAGGGCTTATAAATAATTTAAATAACAAGCATGCCACAGTCGGGCGTCTAAGCGACACCACATAAAGGGCTTATAAGTAATTCAAATAACAAGCATGCCACAGTCGGGCGTCTGAGCGACACCTCATAAAGGGCTTATAAGAGAATAATCACAGTGAATATCCAGGAGGTAGGACCGTCCCAGGGATTTTCAATATTTCAAGTAATGTAAATGGTTAGTTCATAATAATAGTAATCATAATCATCATGAGTCACAAGTCATGATCCATGTTCTGGTTTAGCAATTTTTCCTCCAAAGGCCGACACTTGACCCATCCCAGACTGTAGTCCTTAACCATGCACATGGCTATTCAAATAGATATAATCTCTGCAGAGGGTGTACTCTTTACCCACGAGTAACAGATTCCTTTAGTCCATCGGGACTAATTCCGTCTACGGTCTTTTAGTTGAAAACACACCTGACCGCACACACCAGCCTAACTTACCGGTGTCTGGAATCACCCACGACACCCGTTAAGCGAAACTCTAAGTGGGGAGGCTACAACCTCGATTAGCATGGGATCACAAAATTTATAACACGCGCAAACTAGGGGAGCTCCCCCTCAGCTCCAACCGGAAACACCCATGCCCCCGGACCAGGTGGCATGCCTACCAGATGCAGCCGGTATCTTCCACCATGGCCTCTCTGTACGGTGTGTGCTAGGAAGGGGTTGACAACTTAATGAACCGTACCCTACCTATGGCAGGGACAACTGGTAGTACGAAACAAGTATGGGGGTTACTGGAACAAGACTCTATATATGGTCGACTCAGGAGGTTAAAGCATTTCCTGCATGATAAGCATAAGAAATATATTTCACACTAATCAGACAGAATCACCACTCATCATACCTCACCATGCCTTACCGGACATAACCGTCTCGACGAAGAATTAGAGACCAGATCGTGTCTACCCAAGACAGAGACTTTCTCGGATTCCTTTCGGTAGGAATGAAAGGCATACGAGGGTGATTACTATCAGAAGCATATCAAAATCCCAATAGCAAGGAATCATCATTATGCACTCATGAATATGATCATCGCACCACATAAAATACCGAATACTTCGCGTCGAGGTGGTGTCGTATTTGTATCAAACAACACACAACAATATTATGCCAGGGTTTAGAATGCTTGCTTCAAGAGTATGCAAGTGGGGGTGCACTTTTCAAAAGTTGCTTTCCTGTCCAAAAATCCTATTCAAGAAAATTTCAAATTAACACATAGTTTCAACACAGTACAAAAAAGTTTTTTGTAAAATTTTCAAATAAATATGAAAATAAACTAGACAAAATTTGAGAAACAACAGAAAAAGAATCCAATCAATTGGACTTATATTTAAAAAGTTACAACCAGTCAAAGTTTACTCAAAATCTGTTTTTAATAAAAATCAGAAAAGGAAAACGGTTCTGGGAGTAATACGTTTTCGAACAGGAGGAAACATACTCTAGGTTTTACTCTTCCACTAAAACCAGCGTGGGTCGTCGCTGGGTCACTGACAGTGGGTCCATCGCCCGCGCCTTCTTTCTCCTCTGGCCGAGCAGAGGCGGAGCTCCGGCGATTGCCGCCGACGAACGGCGGCTCCCCACAGGATTCCGAGGGCAGGGATGGATCCGCCAGTCCAGGGCAGTCCTCCCAGTGGTCGAGAGGGTCGTGGGGACAAAGGGGGTCGCCAGCGGTGAGCTCCGTGGCGGATGGTGGCCTCTGGTGGATTGGGGTCAATGCCACATATACACATATCTCACAAAAGTGATGTATTACTGTGGGTGTCGTCGGGGTTGTTTTTGGTAGCTACGCCTGGAATTACAAAATGCAACCGTACGCCAACATACTTATGCATGGCTACTATTTAAAATAGGGGCGCACAAGCAGACAATATTTAACTATGGCGATACAAGGTCACACAATTACAGGGCGTGGGCATACTAAGACTTGGTACTACTCGAGTGACTTAGTCTACCTCGTTTATATCTAAGCGGGCGTGCCTTGTGGATGTCGAGGCTTCTCCACGGGTTTCTCCATCGGGGTTGGCTGGATGGAGTTGAGGGGCTACAGGGTCGGGGTAGCGATGATGACTATCGCGGGGGTTGTTGGCCACAATCCCGTTGGAGCGTGTTCCCAAAAGGCGACGAAGCACTTCTAGGGACACCAAGGCATTTTGGTCGATGGCTGGGGCAGACCTCAAGGACTCGATCGGTTGTCCGAACAACACGAGTGGGTTGTCGGTGTCGGGCTCATCTTCTCTTCTTGCCGGGGCTCGGCAGACCAGTTCTCCACGGGCTGCGATTAGATCAAGGGTGATTTGATCGAACAGTTCCTCTAGTGCACTTACATAGTGCACCAGATGCAACAATGCATGATCCATCTCATGGTCTCCATTGACAACCTGGGGTGGCCTACCATACCCGTCACGGCTGGGGTAGTAGTAGAACGAGTGACAGTTGACTCTGGGCGACAAGTGCCAGAGTTGAACTATAGCCTCCCGAGCAGCTAGTTGGATGGCTTGTGGCTTAAAGGAAGTTGTCCTTCCGGTGAACCTGTAGGGGCGTTCTGCCGATAGACCCCTACCATAAACATGCACAGTGGCCCAGAATTGACGGCTCTCACCGCTCATGGGCCCTTGGTACACAACATACTCTAGGGGCTCTTCTAATGCAAAGGCACGTCGGGTGAGGTTTGCTAGCACAGTCACAAAACCTCCAAGGTTAGCTGCTGTGGTCTCATTGTGAACAATGGGTCCAGGCATTATAGCTTAGTTTGGGGTAGAGGTTGTGTTGTGCTGGGTTGAGGCTAGCGTGCCCTTTTTATAGAAAGAGGGGACGGAGTCTTCTTTCGCACGCTTGCAAATGAGACATTTTAGGTGTTGGTCACTGGCGCGTGATCGACAGGCTAGGCTGATAGGTTGGGCACCGACTGCCAAAAGGTGTCGGGGTCACTGTGTGGCTATCTTACACGAGAAGCTTGGCCTGGGTTAGGTTAAGGTCTGGTGGGTTGGTTAACCTAGGTTTTTTCGACCTGGCTAAGATAGGATTAGCCATTGGTCAGCCTGGCTCTGATACCAAGGTTGTCGGGTCAGGGGATCAAGTTCATAATGCAAACTAAAAACTATGTCAAATTTGTCCATGAACCCAAGGTGCTCAACAGAATGCCATGGGCATCTAGGCATCTCTTTGGGTGGCCAAAATCTCCAGATCAGAGTCTCTTTAGATGATAAAGAGGGTGGCAAGGTTAGTTTGATGAAAACAAAAACTCCCTAGTGCAAGTTTTTGAGAAAACCAAATCTGGACAGGAAATAAAGGGCATTATTGCATGGACCAAAAATATTCAAATGGTTCCCAAATCTTGGACTTAAGGGTTTGGTAGGGTGTACTTCAAGCAGGACAAATCCTAAGGCAACAAGAGCAAGATAAAATATGGTTGCCGTATAAATCACCAAACTGGACAAGAATGAAGATGAGGATGGTTTGCTCAAATTTTTCAAAGAACACTAATGGGTTTTTGCATAAAGTTGAATTATACACTACTACTAACAAATTTTTGTGGAATTTACAAAGACATATTTAAATAGGTTGTAGTGCAAATTACAAACTGGCCCAGATTTGAAAACTTGGGGTAGGGCTGAAAATTTCCAAATGACAAAAAGAGATTTTTGCATAAAAGTGATGTGGGAACATCACATGACATCCCCAAATTTTGGTGGGGATTTAAAGAAGTATTTGAAAGGGTTGTAGTGCAAATGGAACCCTAAAACTTATGAAAAATCATTTTTAAAGAAATAAAGCTCAGGGAAAATAATTGTAGAAATAATTCCACTGATAGAAGAAATGTTCTTGGGAAGATATACAAGTCCAACAGTATTTTTGAAAGGTTTTCACTTCGGGTGAAAACTCCGCAATTAGGAGAAAAGAGTGGTTCTGAATTAAAAGAAAATCCAGAAAATAAAAACTTAATTTACCATGGTAAAATTTTAATTAATAAATCATGGTTAAATTTTTGGGGTGTTACACCACATATCGAGGGACAGCAGGGAGTTGCATTCTTTATGCGCTCTTGTTCATCATGTGTGGGAAACGAACATTTTATTATCTAAAATCCGTTTGCTCTTCTTTAGCATGGTCCTGTTCCGTTCTTCTTTTGGAAGTACACCCTCTGTTCCTAAATATATGTCTTTGTAGAGATTCCTCCATGGACTACATATGGGGCAAAATGAGTGAATATACAATCTAAAATGTATCTATATACATCCATATGTGATCCATAGTGGAATCTCTACAAAGACTTTTATTTAGGAACAGAGGGAGTATAATAGTAGTACAATATGTTCCTTGTAGTGAAGAGGAGCATGGACATTTGCAGTGTACATGTCTATTCGGTCGCTTGTCATGGACGCTTTGAACTCTTTGTGTTGGTCTTCATGTCGCTTGTTATGGACCCTTTCAGCTCTTCGTATTCGGTCGTATGTGTCGCCTTTGAGAGTTAGACTGATAGTAACAGTACTACGTCTTTAGTTGTAGAGAGTCGGTATCCGAAGCCTTTCTAGCCGCACCAGCAATACTAGCACATATTTTCCACCAAGTTCCACTTTCCTGATTTTACTCCTGATGCTTAGGGTTTCCCATTATATCTACACTATGATCTGCGTAGGTGCTTTGTGTCCTTCAAGCAGTAGTCTACCCTTTAAAGCTAAATAACACACTAATCATACGTCCTAAGCTTATTCAAATATGATATGATATGATACTGACATTAGCTAATAGACACACAATTAATTTGTTAGCTAATGCTTCCACTTGAGTTTCCAAATGCATGTGGCCACATATAGAGAGACATCATGGAATTGCATTTCTTTGGGCACTCTGATTCATCATGGGTGGGCAACCTACATTGTATAGAAAGAAGTGGAATCTCAATAATAAGCTTCCCCTTCTATTCTTTAACATGTTCCTCTTTTGTTCTTCTTTAGTAAGTGCAGTATGTTCCTTGTCAGGAAGGGGAGCAGGGACATCTGCAGTCGACATTTCTATTGGGTTGTTTCTGCTACATGATTTCAGCACTTTGAGTTGGTCTTCCATAATATCTAGGAAATGGTGGGAGCCGTGCGGTCTTTGATAGACTAGACTGATAGTAACAGTAGTGCACCTTTAGATGAATAGAGCTGGCCTGTAGGTGATTGATAGGCCGCATATTAGTAGCGGTACTACAACCCTGTATGTTCCAGTCAATTCTGTTTTCTCGATTTATTTATGGTGGTTATGGTGTACCCCTTTTATCTACACTATGATCTGCCTAGTGGATGTGCGCACTCGTTATCATCACTACAAAAGAAGACACATCAGTGACATTTTGGGTCGAACGAAAAATATTCTGTCATGCTTATGACACTTCTATGACGATAATTATGACAAAACCCGGTATCATCATAGATCTACTGGGCTCCTACTTCTATGATAAAAAATATGACAGAAAATGGGCTTTTCGTCCTAGGCGGGCTGGAGACGTAGCTACATGACATTATTTGGGCCGTCCATGACGGAAAAACCCGTGGTAGAAAGAAGGGCAAGGAAAATATCAGGAAGTTCCCGGTTAAGGTGGGTGGTCGGGGCCGAGCGATGCACGGAGGTTTATGTGTTTCTCTTGTGTATGCATGTATGTGCGAGGCGTTGGCTAACTGAACCCGAGTGATCGATCCCTTGGCTGTTAACTGAACCCGAGCGATTCTTTCGCTGCTGACTGAACTCGACCGATTCCTTCGCTCCTGCTGCTAACTAAACCCGAGCGATGAATCACTGATGCTGCTTACTGAAGCAGATCGAGCCCCGTGTGAGACGTAGCCAGTCGGTGTTGGGTTGCCTCTCGATGAACACTGACCATTGCTACCGTGCGCGCGGTACACAGAACGAGTCAAGACGTGGTGAGTCGAGCCGATTGGTTTGCTGTGGATGAACAATTCTCGGTGGGCATTGGATAAATAGGACCCCGTGGTATTAGGTTGTTGCCGCTGGATGAACAGGACCCCGATGAGGCCGCGGCACCCCAGCTGCTTGGGGTGGATGAACAGGACCCCATGGAGGCTCTCTGAACAGCGGCTGATGGTGGCTGGATTAATAGTAGCCGTGGATGAACAGTAACCGGTGGAGGCTGGAGGAGGTCGACGGTGAATGAACAGTAGCCCTTGGAGGTTGGAGCGAGGTAGTAGACAGTGGATGAACATGACCCTGTTTCGACCGTAGGCGCTCCAACACAAGTCCGTTTCCTCCGTTTCGCGGTACGCCACACCCCTCCTGATCAACAGGACCCCATTTCGAGTGTAGACACTCCAACATAGGTCCGTTTCCTCCGTTTTGCGGTACGCCAGACCCTTCCCGATGAACCTGACCCCATTTCAACCATACGCGATCGAACAGAAGGCCCGTTTCCTCTGTTCTGCGGTACGCCAGACCTCGTTTCGGTTGTTCCGTCCAAGCCGGTTGGCTCCCGATGAACACAATACAGTTGCTACCGTCCACTGCCTCTCCATGTACACGAGCCCTGGCCGTACATATGTGCGAGTAGGCGTTTGAGACCCCGCCCATATATACATACATGGCCATATTTACTTTCTTGCACCTTGGTTGTACGTACGTGTACACGATATAGATGGGACTGCTTGACATGCTATGTCCGTGCCTCTACTACGACACGTGCCCTTCCTTACTCGGCCACGGTTCATCGTTGCAGCCTGCAGACAGACCGATCGACCAGTATGTACGTACATGTTCGCGAAAACACTATGTACACTTTGACCGGGTGGGTCCCAACTGTCAGGGAGGATAAGAATGCACTTCCTTGCGTGCGAAGATATAGCTAGTGGGTCCCGGTTGTAAGGGGGAGGAATCATTTTTATTTTGTGAGTAATAAGGAGGCACTTCCTTGGTTTCAAAGATGTAGCTGGTGGGTCCAGCTGTCAGCCTCACACCAAAAGTACACTTCCGATGGATGTCGTCTGTTGACCTCGTTAACCACGAGGCGCCGAGACATCAAGCCGGTGGATGACTGCAAGGCCTAGGAAGAGAGCGATGAGGAGCCAGAGAAGACGAGGCGCGTGGATACCCACGCGGAGGGGAGTATGAGGGTTCACTGGTTTGGCTGCGGTGTAATTCTACCATCGCGGGAGAATAACAGGGGGTGTGGGTGAGTAGAGAGAAGGTCTGGCTAGTTGTAGTATGGTCGGTCCGTGAGGCCTGAGTGACATGGTGACGAGCAAGGATGATGCTTCCATCTTAGGAGGCGAGAATGATGATGTGCCATCTTCGGCTTTCACCCACGGCGATGGCGATGAGATGGTTGAGCATGGGATTTTCCCTTCGACCACGGCGACATGTGATGACTTGAGTGACTTTAGCCACCATATTGAGAGTGAGAGTGATTTCACCACTAGCCCCATATATGATGTGTTTCCACAATTCCCATGTGAGGAGAGCCACAACCCCCACCTCTTGGGTGAGATGAGTGACTCCACCATATGTGAGTTTGAGTGCACCTATTTTGAGGGAGTGAGTGAACCACCACATAGAGAGAGTGAGATAGTTGATAGGTCATGTGAGGCCACTTTCAACACTAACAACTTGACCTCTACCTCTATTGTGTCTTCTCATTTGGTGCTAGGTCCCATATATGATGACGCGCCGATTCACGACAACTTGGTCCTACCTTTGGACAACACGATGGCCATGGTGGAATATGATGCACCCCCACATGGTTTCATCAAGATGCAGATGACCACCATTTGGTCTTTCCCACCACACTTACACCAAATGAGTGGAATGACAAAGGTAACATAGGTGAAGGTGATGCTCTAGTCCCACTAGTGGACATTCTTGATGTTGATTGCTTGCATGATGTTGATCAACCTATTTCCATGCTTCATGCTAGTGTGACTTCCCCATGCGATGATTTACCCATTTATGATGAGTATGATGATTGCCATGTGGAGTCTATTAGTTTTGATGCCATGTTGCATAGGATTTCTTATGCTAGTTCTTTAGGCCACATCATGTTTGCCAATCCGCTTGACTTCTCATACGCTATGCATGAGATCAATCATATGTCATATTTGCAATCTCTTCATAGTGACTATGCATATGCTATTAAGATATACCCAATTTGCACTTATGGCATAGATGACAAGCCCATGGTTATTGGAATTTGTTTTTCTTGTCATGATATTGATATCCTCCCTTTGCATCATTTATCTCATATGCCATGCCATGACCACCTAGCTTCGGATATGCATTGTTTTGGATGTTGTCAATTTTCTCCATATGATGTTTCCAATATTGCTCATGAGGAGACCCCCATAGTTTCCTCATACATGTTTGGAGATTTTGATCCATCCCATCCATTGCATGATCCCAATACTTGTGTGCACCATATGCTCCCCATGAATCATAATGATATTGTTGTGCCATATACTACTATGCTCAATTTGTGTCCCCATCGTGTTATACACAATAACTATTCTTTCATGATGGATGACATGTTCTTATACCATGCATCAAATTTCTTTGACCGATGCTTATCTTGTGCTAACTCACACGTGAACATACACATCATGATGGATGATGTGTTCATTTACCACACGCACAATTTCTTTCGTTTGTGTCTCTTTTGTGTAGGTACCCATGAATTCTTGTCAACCTCGCAATCCCATGAGTTGAACAAAACGAGCGTTAGAGAGCAATGGTGACTTGGGATCCCATGGATTGTCTTTCCCACCGCTCTCTTCGCGCAAAGACTTCGCGCATTTCTTCTACATGACCCTCACTTGGCTATGGCTTACTGTCCATTACATATTATATGCCCATCTTGCCATGTTCACTTTGCATGAGATGCTCATTACTATGCCTTTGCCATGCATTTGTGACCCACGCTTTGCATTACACATGATGATTGATTCTCATACTTGTATGTGTATTTGCAAGCTTGGTGGAGATATCACTTGTTATTGCCTTATTTGCTTTGTGCCCCATGCCTATGATTATACTATGATCTTGCTTTGTGTTCGTGCTTGCGATATGTCATGTGCATTGCCTATGCCTATTATTTGCTCACATGACATGATTGCCATGATTTCCTTTAGTATGTTGCATCTTCGCACTACTAGCTTGCATGACTTGTTTCCTATGATTGCTTGCCCTGTTGCATCACCGATGACTCATACTTGCTCACTTCATGCGGTTGATGACAACCATCTACATGCTTTGCACATGATTATTATTGCTTCTTGTCATATCTCTCCATATGTTGCATCTCTCATGCTAGATGATTTGACATGTATTGAGTGCAACAATGCCCCTAATCTTGATAATGAGTTTGCCCCCATAGCATTCTCGCATATATTTGGAGATTTGGACATATTTTTTGCGAAGCATGCTTGTCTTACCTCTTTGCACCATATACCTAGTGCCATGAATATTGCCATTGTTGCATCTTATTATTCATGCACTTGTTCTTCTAATGGTAATGTGCAAGACAAGAGAACCATCATGATGGATGATGTGTTTATCTACCATGCGCATACGTTCTTTGTTTTGTTGTGTGCATGTGTAGGATACTTGGACTTCGTGTTGACTTCCACTTCATGTGAGTTGACAATTCGAGCTCTTGAGAGCGAACCACCTTCTACCATGATGATTCTACATTGCACTTGCTTGTGCTTCGACATTGTGAAGAATGCACAAGGACATGCTTTCAAGGTGATATCCTTCTCTTTTGAGAACCCCCAAACCATGATGATGGATATTATGAATCATACTACTTGTGTTGCTTGCCCCATGATACTTATTGTTCATCTTGGACCACTTGATTGCACACATGTTAGAGATCTTGCTTCGACTTGTCATTTTCACCATGCCATGCATCATGATATATATGCCTTGTGTGTTGCATCCAATTCCTGGATTACTTGCTCCTATCACATGTTTGGTTGCAACAATGTCGTTTCTTCACATATGTCATGTCCCAATGATTGCTACATGCTTGGCTCGCTTGCCTCACACATGATGAACAATTGCTCTTTTTATTGTGTTGAGTGCCACACTATCTTCACTACACCCTATGCACGTATTGCTTGGATTGTCTTGCACTTGATCCATGTGTTTAGACATCTCATCTTCTTTGGTGTTGTGAATGTTTCTTATGCCTACCATCGACTATTTCTCGAGTTCTTTATGCATGATTTCTATGATCTTGAGGTAGATGCTTGTTCACTTTTCAAACATATTTGCATCACTACCTCACATTTACATGCTTGTTTCCATGATGTCCTTCTTTGTGCTCAATTTATGTGCTTACATGCCATGTCACAATCCTTTGTCACACCATATGCTATGCTTGATGACAACACTTGTTGGGTGAATCACCTCTTGAATGCTTGGTTTTGCACTAACGATAACCGCATTTGTTTTTCCAAGTGTTTGTTCTCCTTGCTCCTTTTGAAGGAATCACGAGACGGTGCGACATTGGAGAGTGCCCATTTCATGCTTCAAGATGACGAGAACTTGGTGATCGACCACTACTACACGGCGACGCCATCTCTTTCCCATGGTGATTTGGATTTCGATCCGACGTCGGATCTTTCCCAAGGGGGAGGGGATGATGCGGAGCATCCTATGGACATCACCATGTCAAGAGTTCACTCGGCAAGTGACACATGCGACATCTACTTCACATACATAAAGGTGAATCCTCTCCTTTACACGTGCTCACTTGACCCCTTCGAGGATGGTATACTACTTGACCCTCCATCGTGCATGCATAGGTATTCTCGGAGCTTCACGAATGTCGAGGAGGAGTGCAAGCACCAAGGAACAACTACACCATCCGCGAGGGAAGCATGGAAGAGAAGGAAGAAGAAGTCTGGACAAGTTTCTGGAAAGCCCGGAACTTCCGGCCCCTGGAACCTCCAGCCATCCCGGAACTTCCGGCCCCGACGCATCGAAGCCGTCCGAGAGTGTGCCAACTCTCTGGATAGCCCGGACCTTGGCCGGACCTTCGCCCGGAACCTCCGGCGCCCGGACCTTCCGGCCGTCCCCGGAACTTCTGGCCCTGCCTGCGCGCAGACACTCGGGCCGAAGCCCATGTACCATTTCGCCCCTCACTTACCCCTTCGTGGACCTAGACTATATAAACTCCTCCACCTGCTCCTTTTTAAGGTTAGCGTTGGTTTAGCTCATTTGAGAGATAGAGCTACGCTCATCCATATCGGATCTCCTCCGTGCGAGAGACCGTGGCCTCTTCGGAGAAGATCCCTTTGGATTCAAGCCCCCTTTCTAAGGGAAGACCCCCCCGTGGATTCAAGACCTCCTCACGGAGAAGAACCGGTTACCTCTTGTATCGTCCATTGTTGACTTTGGATCTTGTATCTTCCTTTGTGTTCGTGGATCTAGCGCATGTGTTATCATTCTTGTTGGTTTTAGTGTTTCTCTCGTGTTTCCCCTCGTGATTCCCCTCATTTCCCCCTCGTGTTCCTCGTGTTCTTCGCGGGATCCGCTCCTTTCGTGAAAGATCGGGTGATTAGGGTTCCACCCTACATTAGAAGACTTGGGAATACATAGTTTGTTAGCTCTCATAAGATAATCATCCTTGATGTAATAGCGTTCCCAAGTTGTATGTGTCAAACATTTGGCATAAGGAATAGCAAAAGTAGGATCATGCGCATACAAGTCTTTTATGTGCTCAAAGCCAATGACATTCAATTCAAGTTTGGTAACAAGCATGCATTTGTGGGAAAGAGCATCCACCACAACATTTTCCTTACTTGATGTATTTGATGACATAAGGAAGTGACTCTCTGAACTGACTTCACTTAGCATGATGCTTGTTCGACTTAGTTTGACCCTTAAGGTACTTAAGTGTTTCATGGTCGGTATGAATGAAAAATCATGAGGGCGAAGACAATGTTCCCACTCACGCAAAACTCACACTAAAGCATATAGCTCTTTTTCATAGATGGGATAATTGAGTTGCGCTCCAGAAAGTTTTTCACTAAAGTAACCAATGTGGCGCTTCTCTTGCGTTAACACACCTCCTATGCCATTACCGCTAGCATCACAATGGACATCAAAAGTTTTATCAAAATTGGGCAATGCAAACACGGGAGCAAGAGTAAGCAAATTTTTGAGTTCGTTAAATGCGGTATCTTGAGATGGTCCCTAAACAAATGGTGCATTCTTCTTACTCAAAGCATGTAAAGGGGATGCAATGGTGCTAAAATCCTTAACAAATCTAGGGTAGAAACCGACTAAACCAAGGAAACTACGCACTTGTTGCAAGTTGGTTGGTTGTGGCCAAGTTTTAATAGCATTGATCTTAGATTCATCGACATGCTCACCCTTTTAAGAGACTACAAAACCCAAGAAAACAAGCTTATCAACACCGAAAAGCCATTTTTCCATATTAGCATAAAGGCGCTCTTTTCTGAGAGTATGTAAAATGGTTCTAAGATGGGTGACATGATCTTTGAGAGATTTGCTAAACACAAGAATATCATCAAAATAGACCACAAAAAATACACAAATATAGGGTCCAAGAACAAAATGCATGACTCGCATGAAAGTACCGGGTGCTTCGGATAAGCCCATTGGCATGACCAACCTTTCATACAAGCCAAACTTGGTTTTAAAAGCAGTTCTCCATTCATCACCTTCTTGGATGCATATTTGGTAATAGCCACTTTTAAGATCAATTTTAGAGAATATTGTGGCTCCGCTAAGCTCATATAGCATATCATCTAGGCGTGGAATGGGGGTAACGATAACGCACGGTGATAGCATTGATAGGACGACAATCAAAACACGTGCAATATGTACCATCTTTCTTGGGAACAAGGATAGCATAAGGACTCAAGCTTTCACGTACATGGTCATTGTCGATGAGTTGTTGTATTTGCCGTTGGACCTCCTAGGTTTCCTCGGGGTTGACGCGGTAGGGAGCCTTGTTGGGTAGAGGTGCTTAGGAGATAAGGTCGATTCGGTGTTCAATGTCTCGAAGAGGAGGTAGACCCAGAGGTAGCTCGTCGGGGAATACAATCTTGGAATTCCTGCAATAGAGAAGATAACACTAAAGGTAGATTGTGAGAGTTGTTAGTTTTGGGTGCCTCGTCATTGCACAAAAGGACATAGTGCATGACACTTGATGGGTTCTCACACACTTCTCTCAGCTCACTTTTGGTGGCAAATAGCACTAAGTTTTTCTTGTTGCTCATTGTGGAGGCACTCAATTTGGGCTTGTGGCGCTCACTCTCTTTTTCATGGTTCGCTCTCTCACCATTCTCTCCACGATGAGTGGCTTGCTTGTCGGCGATCACCTGGCTTGGATACATAGGTCGTAGCACATACTCCTTTCCCTTCATCTTGAAGCTATAGTGATTGGTACGCCTGTTGTGGAAGACGTCACGGTCAAATTGCCATGGTCGTCCAAGAAGGAGGTGGAAAACGGACATCAGAATGACATCACACTCCAAAGTGTCTTCATATGCTCCTATCTTGAAGGAAACTTGCACCATATGCTCGACTTGGATAGTGCCGGAGTCTCTTAGCCATTGGACCTTGTAGGGGGGCGAGTGCTTCATCTTGATCAATTGGAGCTTGGAGCATAGTTTGTCACTCGCCAAGTTATGGCAACTACCTCCATCGATGATGACCTTCACGGACCTTCCATTGATGCCAGCCTGAGTGTGGAAGATATGGCATCTCTAGTCTTCTTCTTGTTGATGTTGAAGTGTCAAGACCTTGGAGACAACGAGAGCAGGGCTCGAATCTTCGTCACAAAAGATTTGATCATCTTCATCCTCATTCACGCATCGGTGCATGGCCACGTGCTCAAGGGCTTCCATCTCCTCTTCACTCATGGAGTCATAGATTCCTTCATCGTTGAGGATCATGGTGCACTTGTTGGTACACTCGAAGGACTTGTGGCCTCAGCCTCCGCATCTGGAACACTTGATGGAACTTGTCTTGATGGTCTCATCGGTTGGAGTAGATGATGATGAAGCTCTCGGCTTGAAGTTTCTTGTAGTAGGAGGACCACTTGAAGTTGTCAAAGTTTTCTTGTGACTTGAGTTGTCGCCGTTGCTTGTAGAAGGCTTGGTTAAGGTAGATGGTGTTGGGGTCATTGAAACTTGGGTGTTGGAGAATCCATAGTACTTGGAAGAGAACTTGGCATACTTGAATCTTGCACTTGTCGCTCCGCCTTGGTGGCTTGGTGCACTAGCTCGATGAGGTTGGAGTAAGGTTGGAACTCGGCAATCTTCTTGATAGGGTGGTTGAGTCCATTCAATAAACATGCCATAGTTTGCTCATCATCTTCCGTGACATTGGCTCGTATCATGGCAATCTCCATTTCCTTGTAGTATTCTTCAACGCTCTTTGTTCCTTTCTTGAGGAGTTGGAGTTTCTTGAAGAGTCCCAGTTGTAGTAGGTTGTCGGGATCATTGCTTCCGGAAAACTTGGGCATGGTGAACTTTAGCTTTTCGTAGCGTTGCTCTTCATTGTGTTGGGCTCGAGGGTGATGACATCCTTAATGAGTAGGATTGTCTCCCTCAACTTGCTCTTGGCATGGGGGATTCCCATTGTCCTGTTGCTCTTGGCAAACTTGGGGTTCTTACCGAGGAGCTTGAGGAACTTGTCGGTGTACTCTTGCTTGATAGTTCCTCTCTTGAACTTCGTCGCGAAGTGCTTCTTCCTGCTTGCGTGTATGTTGATTGCGGTTGGCGACGGCGTAACTTGTGTCTCGGAGGGTACGTTGCATTTCCAATGCTTGAGCTTCTCGCCGTTGATGTTGACGTTGTGCCTTGACATCTTGCTCGTCTTGGTGTTGGTGCGCTCGCTCTTCCTCTTGTTGGTGCTGGCATTGGCTTTCTTGTGCTTGCGCAAGGGTAGCTTGATTTTGGCAATGTCGATGTTCTTGCGCTAGGAGTTTCTCTTGAGGATCGATGTCGTGCAGAGGATTGTGGTTTGCTTGATGTTCTAGGCGCGCAGCTCGACATAGAGTGTTTGATGTCTGTGTACTTGAGCCGGAGATGGTGTCGTCGGAGTGTCGACTCGAGCCGCTCCGTTTTGAATATGATGACGTGGTAGAAGAGCGGTTGACCAACAAGGCACGAATCTCGTTCATTCTTGCATTGTCCTCTTGTTTTTGTTCATCGAGCTTGTTCTCAAAGTAGTCTCTTGTACATTGCTCGAAGAGTCGCAAGTCGGTGGTGAGGTTGTCGATGTAGTCTCTCAATGCTTGTTGTTCTTGATGTAAAGCTCTTTGTGCACCAAAGAGGTGGCTCTTGATGACGTAGTTGTTCGGGTCGTCATCTTGCTCGATGAAGTGTGGGTTGGTAGAAGAACTTGGCCTATCCATCATTGCAAGTAAATGTGTGAGTGGAAGAAGAGAAGAACTATACCAAATGTACCTTGACCGATGTTGAAGATGGATCAATGATAACTCAAATGTGTAACAACGGAATAGCACAATTGGTACCAATTCTTGTCGGTTCTCACACCTAGACAAGTAAAAGCCTTTGGTGAAGCTCGGTTAGGATGGTGGCACAAGATTTAGGTAATTTTTAGTGAGACTAAATAATGTTGGAAAAGATTCGCATATTTGCAAATGCAACAAGTAGACCGATAGCAAAATGTAGGTACACGGAAGCACACACGCAAATAGATAAATGGGGTTGTGCAAACCAAAAATGAGCTCAAAATGTGCAATCCACGGAAAATGCTCCTATTGCACAACTCTAGAGAGACGCCACGATTGCACAATAAGTGGCTATGAAACTTGTGCACAACCTATAAATAAAAAAAATGCAACGACTTCTATCCCAAGTATGCTATTTGTATGGTGTTCCGATGATGCGATCCAAGATGATCGAGTATGACAATCTTAATGTAGTTTGATTCTATGGTTCTTGCTTATAAGCTCTTTGCTTGTCTTTTCCTTTCGCTTAAAAGCTTGTTTGTCTCTTTCACTTGCGAGCTCTTTCTCATGCAAAACTTCACGAACCAAGATAGCATTTGTGTATATGCTATGATAACCTTGTGACACAGGAGATGATACCAAGATATGTAGCAAGATAATATTGTATGTATGCAGAGGGAGCTATGATCACTAACGTGCACAAGTAACGTTGCCGGCAATACTCAAATTGTTAGTCCCAATAGGCAAGGTACGCAAAATGGTCTATGGGGTTATCAATGCAATTGCAAGGAGTACACAAATGTGTTGTTGAACTTACGTCGAGGGTTACTCGTTTGTAAGCAAGGACATATGCCGGTGAAGTGGTCGTTGTTGATGACGAGTCCGTGTTGAAGATGAGCGGTGGTGATGTCGAACCATTCCTAGTTAGCCAAAAAACCCTAGGAAACGATGAACCACGACTGGAATGGTGATAGCGGGATGGGGTGGTGGTTTCAAAGTTGGCAATGCAGAAGTGGTGGTGGTTGATGAAGAATCAACCGTCCCTAAGTAGCCGAAACACCTTAGGAGACTGAAATCGCAACTCAAGCAACCACAAATTCTATGGTAAACAAAACGGGTTAACTTGCGGAAGTTGGTGGTGGTATAGCGGATGATGTGGTGAAGGCCCTAGGCAAAGATGCCAAAGTTCCAAAACTTTGATGGGGTCAAATGATGTTGGAACCTATCTATATGGATGGGGGTGTCAATAGCTTCAAAACAAGCTAAAAATGTCAAATTCTGAGTCCAGGTGAATTAGTTATGGTCAAAACTGTCAATCAGTCGAGGCTGGATCTGGGAGGGGCGGTTGTACACCTTGCTAGGGCGGTTGTACCACTCTTGGAACGTCCTGGGGTTCCACTGTTTGGCTAGAAGAAGTATCAGGTGATGGGGGAGCAGTTGTACCGCCTTGGTGCCTAGTTGTACTGCTTTTGTTGGGAAAATTTCTCAGATCTGGATCGGGATGGATTTGAGGCGGAAATGGATGATTTCAGGGGCAAAACTGTGGAGATTTCGTGCATGGAAGGTGGGGAAACTTGTGGGGAAGCTATGTCCACCTGCTACACACGAAATCCACGGATCAAATCCAACAAACCTTCATCACACCAACAAATGACAAAAAAATTGGGGCTATTTTTGGTGGGGATTTTGGAATTTAGGACAAAAAAGCAAAAGAAGGCTAGAAAACGGTAGGGGAGACTCCAAATTCATGATCAACGTGACTCGGGATACCAAGATGATGTAGGGTAGAACCCTAGATGCCTGATCTTTTACGAAATGGAGGGGATCCTGCAAAGAACACGAAGAACACGAGGGGAAAAACGAGAGGATTCAGTCAAACCAACAAGATTCAATTACACATGTGCTAGATCCTCGAAACACAAAGATATACACGATCCACAATAAACAAAGGACGATACAAGTAGCATGTTCTTCTCCATGAGGAGGTCTTGAGGGGTCTTCCCATGAGGGGTCTTTAATCCACTTGGGGGATCTTCTTCGTAGAGGTTGTGAACTCCGATGGAGAAGGGATCAAGTGGAGAGCAGAACTCTATCTCAAATGAGATACTACTTTGCTAACCCTAATACGGAGTTAGGGAATGAGTATTTATAGTCCAAGGGGTAAGTTGGTGTCAGATTCTGGGTTCCGGCAAACCCTTGAGGTTCGAACTCTGGGTGCGCGCGAAGATCTCTCCCTGGCTCACTCTCACAACGATATCAAGGCCTAGCTCGCCGAATAAAAGGAACAAGAGACATGAGAGTTTATACTGGTTCGGGCCACCATTGAAGTGTCATACCCTAATCCGGTGTGGTGTGGTGGATTGCCTCGTGGGCTAGGTATGAACTAGTAAAGTGGATGTCGTGGTTATCTCGCGGGCGGGTTTGCGAGACGACAGATGCCACGGGGTGGCTTGAGGTGAGGGCAAGGCTGCTCTAGAGATCAAGGGACGGGGTTGGGCAAAAAGCACGCGGTGATTTACCCAAGTTTGGGGCTCTCTGGAGAGATAATACCCCTACTCCTGCATGTCTGATGACATATGCAGTGTATACGTAGCAGTACAAAGTTGCTCCTGGAGCTGTATCTAAGAAGAGAGCCATGGGCTACTAGCTTCATGTGTGTGTGAGCCCGTATGAGGTTGGCATGGATGGATGGATGTATGAGTGTGGAAAATTAAGGCTGGGTGTGTGAGGCCTCCCTTGTGTCACTTTATATACTAGTGCCCAGGGACAAGGGGTGGCCCACACACCCACTACACTATTGAGATGTCATATGATGATGCATGCTATAGTGCACCACTACTAGAGCTTAGTGAAGTGTCACATGATGCAGGAATAGTGCTCCATTGTAGAGTATGGTCGTCACGTCTGCGCAGGTCCGACGGGACGTCTTAGTTGACTTGGCTAGATTCCAGCCGGATGGGCTCAACCCGGACGGGGCTCAACCCGGACAGCTCAACTCGGACACGCAGAACCCGGCCAGGGGGAACCCGGACATCGTCAACCCAGCCAGCTCAACCCGAACAGGTCAACCCGGCCAAGGACAACCCGGCCATGGTCAACCCAGCCAAAGTCAACCCAGGTAGGGTCAACCAGGACAGGTCAACCCAGCCAAGGTCAACCCGACAAAAATCAATCCGGCCAAAGTCAACTCAGCCAGGGTCAACCCAGCCAGTGAAGCTTAACCCAGCCAGATTAAGCCATCTAGGGGCACTCCCCTGGTAATGTTTTGAAGCATTGCTTCGCCGTCTTGGGCATACCTGGGGGTCATCCCCCCGCCAGTGGATGAAAAGCCTCCTGAGGAGAGGTGTTCTTGAGCTTGATGAGCTGGTGAGATGGCCTTGGTGGAGTGGATTCGATCCAAGATGACCCGATCCTTGACTACGGTGGTGGCTAGTCCTATTTATAGAGGCCCTGGTCCTCTTCCCAAATGTTAGGCGGGAAGGGATCCCACAACGGCCAATTCCGAAGGGAGACAACCAGTACAAGTTATCCTGACAAAAGGTGGTCTTCGCCTGCGAAAGGGTCTGGTGGTGATGCCGCCATGGGCTCCGCGGTGACCTCCGTCCTGCCGTCCTACTGGTCTTGGTCTTGTTGAACTGATATGGAAACCTTTGCGTGATGCCTCGGGACTCCTCTCCTGCGCCCGCTTCCTTAGCACCAAAGATGAAACTGGCACTCTGCGCCCACTGGCACCCACTTGGCTTTGGTCATCATGGCTCACGTCACGCAAAACTAGCAAGGTGCCCCTTGCATAGATATATCCGCTCCTCGGGAGCCAGCCTAGCGAGGCCGCCCCTGGGATGGTCGTGGTGTTGTCTGCCTCGCGAGGCTTGGCCCCTCGCGAGGGCCTTGAGTGGTTGCTGATGAAGATGGGCTATACCAGGCCATTGGTGGAGCCATGCCCTGGGCCACAGGCAGGGAAGTCTGGGTACCCCCGTTCCCAGGACGCCGACAATAGCCCCTGGGCCCAAGGCGCGCTCGGACTTGGCGTCGAGGCGAAGCCAAAGGGCAAGTGCGGAGCACCGTGGGCCCCAACCGCCTGCGGCCTTGATTGACGCGCGGCGATTGAAAGGACGTGGGAGTCTCTTGTTCCCCACGCCGCTCGGCAACTGCCCTACTTGATGATTCCCTGCTGCATGCAGAAGAAAACCATCATTACCTTAGATCATGGAGGCCGGCGGTTGGCCTCCCTCTGTCTATAAATGAGGAGAGGGGCAGAGCCCCCGTTGCTCATCTCTTCCTCCATCCCGCTTGCTTCCTCTTCTTCCTCCTTGCTGCATCGCTCATGGCGCCTATATGGAGGTTCTCCGCTGCTGAGAAGGGAAAAAACCCCTGTAAAGGAAACTCCCAACGAAGAAGAGGCTGGCCCACTCCCGCGACATCATCGTGAGGCCGGAGGTGACGAGGCCTTGGTACGAGCGGCCTCCCCCCGGCTACCCGCTGCCCTTGTATGCCCAAGCAGAAGGCTCCGGAGGAGGAGGCAGTGACCGGCGCCGCTCACGCCATGGCCACAGTGGCCGTGCCGTGGTGGTGCTTGCCACCGCCCCGCGAGCCCACGCTGAGGTCTCCTCGTGTGAACTCGTGGGGTGGGCGGCGATGCCACCGCACACATGGATCTGATTCCCGCCATTCTTTGCCGAAGAGATGCCGCTAAGGGGGCTGCTCGAGCTGTGGCCGCAGCATGCCGAGTGCGGCACCGCGGCGACGGGAGCAGAGGTCGAGGCTGTCTCCCCGGGCAAGATCTTCATGACCCATGGATGGGGCAAGGTATCCCGTGTCTGTCGTGCAGAGGTGGCCATTGCCATCCCTTTTGAGTTTGACAGGGCCTCCATGATGTTCTTCAAAGTCTTTCTTGAGGAAAGCCGCTGCCTTGAGTGCTGCCCTGAAGGGGATCGCCAGGACAGTGCACGGGCAGGTGATGGGCCTGCCCTTGGTCCTGCCGACGACTGCTCCAACGGCAGCGACGGCGCCTGGGAGTCCAGCGACTCTCCCGAGCCTGACGAGTGTCCAGAGACGAGCGACGACAGCTACATGCGCCCGAGCTCTCGCCGCGTCCGGAGCGCAGCAGCGACGTCCGTTCGTCGTCGCCACTGATACGGATGGGGTTGGCACCGGCCCCTCGTGGCCCACTGTTGATGATGGCGTCGGCAACGATACTTGTAGATAGGGCTCCTAGAAACTTCCTTCTTTTGTTCCCTATAAGGAATCAAGATGAACCCCGTGGGGTGTGTAAATAATCTATAACGCTTTTGCATCAATATCATTTTCATTGCGAAATTCATGATTGCACATCTTGCTCTGGCATTGTCCCCCCTTTTCGTCCTCGCGGTAGCTTAGTGCTCTACACCGACAGGTCCCAGTCCTTAGGCAGGCGTCAGCCATCGCTGGTATGCCAAGTCGCGATGCCGTGGTCAAGGCCAGGAGGTGAGTGGCCCAAGGTACGGTAAGAGATCATGAGTCGCGATACTCAGGAGGTCCCCCTTGGGGTGCAAGCAGCTCCCTAAAGGAAGAAAAGGAGGGCGGCACTGCCAGGGCAAGGCTGCGAGAGCTAGAAATCCTGGGTCACAGTGCTGGGCTGGCTTGAGCGCGTGACTTATCTTAGCGACTCGGGTCGGTTCCTTGCATGGCACCCGATTTACGCGCCGCTGATGGTGACGTCATCGAGTTATGTTCACGCCAGCTCCTCCCTTTCACACTCTCCTGGGTGCTCTACACCCTCGGGTCCCGACCCTTGAGCGAGCTCAACCGCCGCTGGTATGCCAGGTCGCGATGCCGTGGTCAAGGCCAGGGGGTGAGGGCCGGAGAGTCAGTAAGAGCTCCTGAGGCGCGATGCTCAGGAGCCCTCCTTTTAACGCTCAAGCGAAAAGCATGAAAGGGAGTAGCTGGTTGGGCCACCTACAGCTACGCTCCGGAGATTCCTGCAAGTTAGTGCGAGAGAGAGAGAGAGAGTAGCCCATAGCTGCACTTGCCAGCCTGCCATTGCTCCTTCCGCGACAAGACGAAGGCACTATGGATCTGGTGAGGTGGCGGCCATGGAGCGGGCCGCGAGCCAGAGCTCGATCGCACAGGTTTATCCGTGTTGCAGGGATGGACCCGCGCACAAGCACTATGCCATC
Organism: Triticum aestivum; assembly: GCF_018294505.1. Taxonomy (NCBI): domain Eukaryota; kingdom Viridiplantae; phylum Streptophyta; class Magnoliopsida; order Poales; family Poaceae; genus Triticum; species Triticum aestivum. Next base: position 293,998,031 of record NC_057809.1, read on the forward strand.
ATGTGAGTCTCCCTTTGCGGGATGACCAAGTGACCGATCAGCAGCGCGGGAGGCCACGATGAGCAAGCACCAGGTGTGTAATTATTATAGAGCAATTCATGCGAGGAGGCAAACTAGTTTAGATAGATGCAAGAATGATACATGCCACTGGGACGGACCCGAGCAGCCTAGGGATGATGTAGCCCATGAGGCGCTCCCAACAGAGTAAGCTAAAGATGCAAAAGGATACACGCCGCAGGAACAGGCCCATGTGACTTTGGGATAATGCTTCCCGAAGGGCGCCCCTAACTGAATGAACTTGAAAGAGTCACCAGATACCATAGCTAGAGCAGTGTCGGGGTAGCTGAAGCTGCGCGTGGGAGAAGTTGCTCCTGACGAGCCACCAGGGTCCTGAGCCTCAGGAGGCTCCACGGGCCTAGGTGGCTCCTGAAGAACTATCGTGATATCTCCCAGGACATCGTGATGTCTGGCCTCTTGAGCTGCCAGAATGCTCCACAGGTGGTGCTGGAAGGTGACAGCCGCGTTTGGCAGGCCGAGAGGCATGCAAACGTAGCTGTGAGGGGGACCCTCCACCGTCCAACAAGCGAAGGCCATAAAAGTCCTTGAGATGCGGCCCTATCGAGCCATGGAATGTCGACGCAGACGCTTAGCCCGCCATCCTCGTCAGGATGGGGAGATGCGCTGGGTGGTGGCGAAGGTCGCCACGAATGGTCCTTGCCTCTTGAAGCTCCTGGATCGCCTTGGTGATGAACTCCTGAGCACTAGGTGCTCCATGCCTCGTGCCCTCTTGAGGGAAACGTGCGGCGAAGCACGCCTCCACATGGTGCCCGAGCGCCTCCCTCGTGACGTTGTCTAGGTCTAAGGCCCTCCAGAAGAGAGCCTGCGAGCCTAGTCTGAGGAGGGTGTCGGGCGCGCCTTCCTATGCAAGGGAAGGAGGCATCCCAGCTGCGGGCGCAAATCCTGAGGCGGCGCTGCTGGAAACACCACCTTCCTGAGGCCCCTGGCAGAGTAGCCGCTTCTTCTTCTTAGGGTTAGCCTTAGGAGGGTACTGGGTGCCTTCGTTGTCGGGGTCTTCAGCCGCTGCAGCTTGGTAAGCACGCTCGAGGGAGCACACCACATCTCTTTATTTATAGGGGACCGTGATGATGCCACCACTCCCTGGAATCTTGAGGACGTTGTAGCCGTGGTGGGTCACTGCCATAAACTTGGCCAATGCTGGATACCCAAGGATGGCGTTGTACGGCAGGCAGATGTGGGCGACGTCGAAGTCGATGAGCTCGGTATGGTAGTTGTCACGCTGGCCGAAGGTGATAGGGAGGCGGACCTGCCCTATCAGGGTGGTGGGGCCGTCGGTCACTCCTGAGAAAGGCTTGGTAGGCTGTAGCTGATCGTATGGCACCTGGAGGTTGTCGAATGTCTCAAGGGACAGGACATTGAGCCCTGCGCCACCATTGATGAGGGTCTTGGTGACTTGAACATTGCTGATGATGGGTGAGCAGAGCATCGGGAGGGCGTCGGCGGTCGCCACGCACTTGAGCTGGTCTGACTAGCTGAAGGTGATGGCGCACTTGGACCACTTGAGCGAGTGCGTGGCCTCGAGCCTGGGTAGGGCCGCGTTCACCTTGCAAGAAAACTTCTTGAAGATACAGTGAGAGGCTGGGGCTTGAGTACCACCCAAGATACACGTGATGATGCGTGGCTCCTGGAAGCCCCCATCCCCTTGTCTTGATGGTGGTCGTCGTTCCTTCTTGGTGGGGGCGACAATGGAGGGAGGCTGGCGTTGCCCTGGGGCGGTCCTCACGAGGCTGGTCCCTCGAGGCGCCCTCACGAGGCTGGTCCTGCCAGCAGTCCTCACGAGGCCGGTCACGCCTCTCTTGGCGGTGGACGCGTTTGTCCCAGCGTCCTCCAGTTCGTCCTCCTCCTCGGCTGTAGCCTCGGCCGATGCGCTCGGGGCGCCAACTGAAGCGCCCATCTCGGATGGCCTTGAGCTCCTGATAGTCGCTGGTGTTGTGGCTGTGAACATTGTGGAAGGTGCAGAATGGGTGGCTGGGCTTGGATGATTTGGGGAGGTCGCGCCCACGCTTCATCTCTGGCTCCGCCGCGAGCACGGTAGCCCCCTTGCGCTTCACATCCTTGATCTTTTCCTTCTTGTCCTCCCGGTCAACAGCTAGGAGCTCGAGGAGGGAAAGGTGCCCTTCCTCTTCCGTTGCGCACTTAGTCGCCATATTGAACATCTCCAGGGCTGCGCATAGCTCCTCGTGGATGGCGAGCTCCTCCTTCATCTTGACATCGCGGACGTCATTAGAGAAAGTAGAGATAATGGCCTCGTCCATCACCTTGGGGATTTTGAGGTGAATGTTGTTGAAGCGCTGTATGTACTTCTGCAGGGTTTCCCCTGGCTGCTGCTTGATGCGCCGCAGGTCGCCTGCGGCCAGCAGGCGGTCGTGAGTGCCCTAGAAATTGACAACGAAACGCTCGCGCATCTCGCCCCAGGAGGAAATCGATCCCATGGGCAAGTTCAGGAGCCACGGGCGCGCTCCATCCTTGAGGGCCATGGGAAACCAGTTCGCCATGACCTTCTTGCCTCCGATTGCTACCTCGATGCGTAGCTCGTAGAGCTGGAAGAACTCCGCGGGGTCGGGGGTGCCGTCGTAGCACGGAGGCAGGTTTGGCTTGAACTTGCCTGGCCAGATGACGCTGCGCAGCTCACGAGTAAAGGCAAGGTAGCCTACTGTGCTCACCGGAGCCCGTCGCGGAGGCGGAGCCTGATCCTGATATCCACGCGCCGCCGCCGCAGGCGGCGCGTGTCTTGACGCAATGGTGTTGGGAGCGCAGGAGCATTTTCTTGCGGCCTCAGGACTTGTTGGCAGCTTCCCTCTTCGTGCACGGGCGCCCAGTGTGGCGGGTCATATTGTGGGACCGCGCGTCTTGGTGCGAGGGCGCTGTCTTGATTTGGGAGAGCCCCTAGCAATGCGGACGAGCTCGACGATGCAGTCTAGCCAGTCATTGTAGAGGTCATCGACCGGGCGGTAACACAGGAGCTCGCGTGCCATGAGTAGCGTGGCCTGCGCATCCGTGGGCGCGCGACAAGCATGGGACGACGAGCCGGCCGAAGTCAGCGACGGGGTGGCGGTACTTTCGTCCCGTCGCACGGAGGGGTGTAGCAACGAAGCTTGCTGCTCGTTTGCTGCCGTGCCGGTGGAGGCGTTAGCAGTGGGTGATGGAGAACAGGAGGGGGTCCGCCAACGGGCGCCGTCTGAGCGATGCGGGCGGCGAGGGCGGCCCGGCACTCAGCACGGGTTCGGCGAGCATCAGCCATGGATGCGGTGGAGCAGTGGAGCATGGATCGACGAAAGAAAGGCTTCAACGTATCCCTACCCGACGTGCCAAATGTCGGATTCTGGGTTCCGACAAACCCTTGACGTTTGAACTCTAGGGTGCGCACGAACATCTCTCCCTAGCTCGCTCTCGCAACGATTTCAAGGGCTAGCTCGCTGAACACAAGGAATAAGAGACACGAGAGTTTATACTAGTTCGGGCCACCGTTGTGGTGTAATACCCTACTCCAGTGTGGTATGGTGGATTTCCTCATGGGTTGGGGATGGACTAGTACAGTGGATGAACATCCTCCTCAAGAACACCCCTAGGGACCTTTTCCTGATGCCTCGGGACTCCTCGCCTGCGCCTGCTTCCTTAGCACCAAAGAGGAAACTTGCACTATGCGCCGGCTGGTGCCCGCCTGGCTTCGATCGTCATGGCTCACGTCACGCGAACCTCGCGGGGTGCCCCTTGCATAGATATCTCCGCTCCTCGGGAGCCAGCCTAGCGAGGCCGCCCCTATGGAGGTCTTGGTGTCATCCGCCTCGCGAGGCTTGGCCCCTCGCGAGGGTCTTGAGTGGTTGTTGATGAAGATGGGCCTTACCAGGCCGTTGGTGGAGCCACGCCCTGGGCCGCTGGTAGGCAAGTCTGGGTACCCCCGTTCCAAGGACACCGATAGTTGAGGATACATGGGGCAAAACCCCTTTCACTGCGCACAAGCAGGGCGGTAGTACCGGTATTGGGGGCGGTTGTACCGCTTGGAGCTCTTGTACTGGTTCTAGGAGGTGTTTCCAAAGGTGCTTAGCGGTTATACCGGTGTTTGGAGTAGTTGTACTAGTCTTATGGCTGTTACGGGGATAAACCGATGTTATACCGGCCTTGCACCACTCGATCACAAAAGCAGGACCGGTAGTTGGGCGGTAGTCGAGCGGTTGTACCAGGATTTCTGGACTGGGCAGATTCTCTTCATGCTCTTGATGTCCATCTTGCACCATAACTTCTCCTTGGTTGCTTCCTTGCTACCTAAGCACACAAAGCATCTCCGTTTGAGGTAGTAGCCTTATCTCAAGTGGGTCAAAGGGGAGTTCAACAAGGAGAGAGTTAACATCGTTCTCGATAGCCCTTGCACAAGCTCGTGTCATCGGTCCACGTGGTGTCTTGGGAGACGAAGGTAGGTCCATGGACATGGCCGTAGGATGCTCTGCATGATCTCGCCACATAGAAAGCGAGGAAGACTAGAACACAGTAGGTCGCCGCCGCTCGGGTCCAAGTAAGGCCACCGCCACTACCCTCCGGTTGAAGGCAAGCTTCGTGGGTTGACCATTAGCGGCCGATTAGCTTCTTGGCGGCGACGTGGAGTCAGAGAGCTCTGCTAGAGAAGGACGCTGCTTCAGTGACTTAACTGCAGTACAGTTGGGTCACTGACTTGTGGGATCAACAAGCATCTGGCCCACATGTCAGTGACCCACATGCAGCTGCAGTTAAGTCACTGAAGCTTCTGTTTGGCTGAGCCAAACACAGGTGTGTAGCTTCGGTTAATTAATTATAAATCCAGCGCGCCCCTTTTTAGTTGAAGAATGTATGAAATGTAATGAAATACGATATGTTTATATGAAATCCGGCCGTGTATGAATTAATTTAGTTCGATTAGTTCAAATTCTTGTATCACTGGCATTGGATGAACATGCAAAACAACACGTACTAGCATTATTCCCAGGGTGATCACCTCATTTGCAACAGTTTCACACGTACTCCCTCCGGTCCTTTTTAGTCTGCAAATAAGTTTTGTCTGAAGTCAAAGTATCTCTACTTTGACCAACCTTATAGAGAAAAGTATCAACATTCATAATGTAAAATCAACTGACTTGAAAGAAATCTAATATGCAAAGTAAAAAGGAACAGAGGGAGTACAAAAAGTTTGAGCAGCTTTTTAGCATTCCTGTACATTGCAATCAAACACACAGGTGTGACAATTCATAGAGAACATTCAAAACAATCAATGATTATGCATCTCAGCGATTCACATGTTAGAGCCAATATTTACTTCACAACTAAAGAATAAAGAAAAATCGATTGATGCTGCTAACAGCAAAGGGCGTCCCATTCAAAAATATCAAACACATGTCTTCTTCCTAACATCAATGAGCAAAATTTGACAAGGTTGTACCATTCCAAAATGTCAAATGCGTGTTGTTTTGCGTACATCAATGAGCAAACTTTGACAAGGTTTTCATATTCCAAAATATCAAATGCCTATGATTGTGGAATGGGTACGGTTTGCCATCAGTTCGAACATTGACATGGCACCTCGTGCTAAATAAAGGGATAATTAGATTTATGCCCCTAGTTGTGTCCCACTCGGCTGTTTTACCCATAATTTCCCAAAGTCACCGCTTCTGTCCAAGTCACTTCACTCCTCTTATGCTTTTGCCCTTTGACCGTTTGACCGTCAGTTTGAAAACTTCATAACTAATTCATACTAAATCAGAAAAATGCAAATAAGATACCAAAATGTTCGGAAAAACATCACCTATATGTCAGTGTCATTTGCATTCATGAAAAAAGTGTTTGAAAGTGCCCATCCGACTTTTAGCTCTTATGCTACCACCATGAATAGTAAAATCTAAAAAAATTTAAAAAATTCAAAAAAATTTGTTGGCAAAGAATGAGAAATGTTTTAAGTGCTCGCCAAGTTTCGTCAGGGAATGACATTCATGGGTACCCCAGGAGAAAAAACAATCAAGACACCAAAATAGATTATTTGTTTGCCACGACTTCCACGAATGTCGTTCCCTGATGAAACTTTGCAAGCACTTAGAACATTTGTCATTCTTTGCCACCATATTTTTTTTGAATTTTTTTGAATTTTTTTAGATTTTACTATTCATGGTGGTATCAAAAGAGCTAAAACTCAGATGTGCACTTTCCAACACTTTCTTCATGAATGCAAATGACACTGACATATATGTGATGTTTTTTTTGAACATTTTGGTATCTTATTTGCATTTTTCTGATTCAGTATGAATTAGTTATGAAGTTTTCAAACTGGCAGTCAAACGGTCAAAGGGCAAAAGCATAAGAGGAGCAAAGTGACTTGGACAGAACTGGTGACTTTTGGAAATTAGGGGTAAAACAGACGAGTGGGACACAACTAGGGGCATAAATCTAATTATCCCCTAAATAAACTAGCTATTCTTTTTATGCAGTTCCACAAAAATCAACCAAATTCACACGTAGCTTGTATGATTTCGCCTTTTATATGTTGCAACGCCTTGAACATATCGGCACCTCCTTTCTTGTGGTGGAAATGAATGATTCCCATTGAAATCAAGATGAGCACCCCTGTTTGCATGAATACAAAAAAGTGATTAGTATAAATCAAACTGTACTATGAATTGACAGTTTAAACAGGCAACCTACATGATCCATGGAGAGCACGCATTTAAAACAATGGAACTCACCGGAAAGAATCCTAAAACAACATTGTATTGGCCATCACAGCGACAAAGATGGAGATCCGTGAGTCCTTTTAAGCTGAAGTTAGTTTGTTCTTGTGGGTAGTAATGTAACGATCCTTCAACTGCTTCCTTCTGATATGAAGAGGATGATCCTGTTGTGCAAAGGAAAGAGAACAACTAAATGCTGCATCCCTATTTGCTCGAAAAAAGGAAAGGCAATAATTAAAACAGGACAGATGAAGCACTTCTCAAGGACAAATACCACTTTCCCATATCAGTATCTAAATAGTAGCACAACACCAATAAAGGTGATAAAGCACAATCATATTGATGAAATCCGTGGGCCAGTACCAACCTTTGTCGGGAGGCTTATTGTGTAGACTATACATATGAAGTACTTCTTTGGAACCATCTGTTGTTATCTACTATGGTTGCCATGCTTACTATATACTCCTCGATTAGTTTAATGTTTTCAACATCTTCTTGTCCAGTTCCACTAAAATATATGTTATCTTCAAAGAAGACCCCTATTTGCATAAGTAGAGATAATTACATATTACAATAAGAGTGGCATCAAATCAGTGGCAAAACAATTGCTCATTGCAACCATAGCAATAAATTAAGATGCAAAACTATATCATTACTTGTGCCATCACAGTTCCAATGCTTCATTACAGCACAGGGAGTTGATTTTTGTTTTTCTTCCGCTTGTTCTTCCCCTTCATCACTTGGTTCAATAACAGACAATCTTCGCATTCAATGTATGATTTGGCATGTCAATTAGGGAGCACAAGTATAGCACTAAACAACAAGATTAATTTTTTGATGACAGTGGCAAAATGCAGGCCAACAATTGTGAAATATCATTATCTTACCTCAATGGGATATTACGGTGGACATACAGATTGGAAGTCTTGTCTCCATTTGTGCAGTTCACTAAAACAAGCAACATTACCGTATAAGTACCACAACATATGAAAGCACACTTCACAATCATGTGAAAGAAGGCTAGTACTGACCTCTCATGACGCGGAATTCAAACAACTCACAAGAAGAAGATCTGAAACAAATTTGCCAACATGGATAGGAAGTCAGATCTCCTCTTGTGTAGTTCCACTAAGATCAAGCAATCAAGCAATGTTGTCGGTGTGACATTTTGGTTGGACTGCACAAAACTCTTAAAGCAAAAGTGTTTTGTGCAGTGCAACAAAAGGTCGCAATAGCAACGAGGTGAAGTAGATAACCCTGTTTACACAAAGGTGCAAAGGAAACAACTACTGGTCAATAACTGTAGATGACACAGAAGCCCACAAAAAGAAGCATCTAACTTATCTAAATGGGAAAGAAAGAAAGACAGTAGCATTTCTCAAACAGTGGCATTGATTCATATTAACAGAGAGATTATATTAACAACAAAATTTGTTAAACATGTAATTTGCTTTTAACTGGCATTGCTTCAATTTTCCAACGACATTATTAGAGAGTGTTTGTTTACAGGGACTTTTTGGTGTAGGGACTAAAAAGTCCCTTTTATTCCCATCTAAACCAAACAGGAGGGACTCTTAGGGAATAGAAGTGGTCATTTGGGACTAAAGAAAGAAGACCCTTAGGGAGAGTCGTTTTGGGACTTTTTCCAACAGTTGCCCCTGCCCCGCATCGCACCTTATCTCTATTAGTTCATTACTAGGGGTAACATGGTCTTGTAGCATGTCATTTAATAACCTCTAGCCCATGTTTAGTCCCTGGAACCAAACATGTAGGGACTAGGGACTTTTTAGTTGGGACTAAAAAAGTCCTAGGACTTTTTAACCAAACAGGGCCTTAGATTAATAACAACTAAAGAATTGTACATGATAGTGGACACAAGAGCACCATGTGCATCTACCGGTGTATAAAGGGATGATGCACAATCTGTTGCAACAAAGAACAAATAACCAAGGAGCATATTCGTGTTGGTCCTAATTTTGTTTTCTTTAGACACCCTTCCCGATGTGAGGGCAGCAAATCCAGTCCTTCTCAAACTCTACAGCCTTGTCCCCCAACACAAAAAGATCAGTTTGTTACAGATGTGCATACTATGTTTGTCATTGTTTTCCCTTTTCGACGGACGTAGGTGCTGGATAGCCAGTCTGTACTACTTTCCCCCTTCCTTTCCTATTTGAACCACGTCCTAGATTCATCCTATACAACTTTCCCCACTACTTTCCTATTTGATCCAACACCTAGATTCGAATGCAGAAGTGTAAAAAGCCCACATGCAGCTAGAGCAATGCATGTGGAATAAGTAAATTATACCTTAAGGCTCTCGGGGTGTGTCTTAGTGGGCAGCCAGAGGTCGATCTACCCACACTATGTATGGCAGCGAGGAACAAGGGGTCGGAGGCCCTCTCGCGCCACCGCTTGATGAAAGAGAACAGCTGCGCCGATAGTGGATTCCCTCCCTCGTCGACGGCAACAGCGTTAAGCCTCCTTCCCTTCCCAGCGGACGGGTCCTACCAGCTCTTTGACCAGTAGTGAGGGGAGAGAGAGAGAGACCAACCAAGTCTTGATTACATCTGGAGAGGGTGAGAGAGTGTGAAGAGAGAAACTACAAGCGCTGAGGCTCCAGCATGTTTATATATCGTGGAGAGAGAGTGTGAAGAGAGCAAACCCTAGAAAACAAGCATCGAGGCTGCAGCGTATATAGATGGTGTGGTTTTCTTTTTCTCTTCATGAAAATCATTTTAAATTGTGCACGAAAAGGAACTCTTTATTTAACGTAGTGAAGAAAAATACTAGGGGCAATGCTAATATGTGAAGAAAATTTAACGCTCGAAAGAGTCAACTTGCAATTAACACTGCACGCCTCCCGGTCGCGCTTACTAACGTTCATGTGTGTTACACGACCCTCTGAAGTTAACAACAACTGAACCACACACAGAAAATATCAAAAAGGTGGGCTGCACCATCCTCCAATTTTAAATATTTTGGGCACTTGTATTCGGCCTAAGTCAGTGTGCCCCCATATGTACTAAGGGTTAGAGCGGGTTCTAAGAAACTAGGGCATATTGAGAGTAATTGACATGCCGTCTATTTGTAGGGTCACTTGCAAACTGTGAAACTCTATTCTCCTTATATTTAGTGGATGAGGCAAATCTTTTGCCTCCGTTTCAAAAAAAACGAGAAATTCAATTTTAATTGTTTAGTTTGGAAACTTTGCTCTCTTCCAATAATTTTGGGCACTTGTATTCGACCTAAGGCAGTGTGCCACCGTATCTCATACTACTCCCTCCATCTAGGTGTAAGTCATGTTAGAAGGTGTAGCGGGACCAAGGTGCAAGCAGATTAGAGGAGATGGAGAAAGTTAACCGGTCCTTCCTCCAATCAAAGCCCTGATTTCTGTCTCTAAATGCAACTATTAATCACAACAATTAAGAGATGTTGTTTTAGCTACCATGTAGGGCCATGTATTAACTCGCATGCAAGCCGACTTTGATTCCTTGAATGGTCAATGCGTAGTTGCGCTCCATGCATTGGGTTTCCCGGGGAGATAATAAGGCGGAGTAAGTAACGGCACTCGCTAGCAACGAGGCTAGGAGGGGATTGAGATGCGAAGTTAATGAACTATTCCTAAACATTTTGGGAATATCCGATCTTCGAAAGATGACTTAGCACCTAGACAGAAGGAGTACTACTCCTCAGTCCAGGTTCGATGGAATATTCGTCACCTCTTCTCTTCTTGTACGCACTCCATTTATCTCACTTCCTGTGTGTCGTGGAATTGTCACGGCAGATGTCCTAGTGTGAGGACTTAGTCGTGGAGCCATCGCGATGAGGTTATATTAAAGGGGTTAATTAGGACAAAGGACACGAGGAGTTTATACTGGTTCGGCCCCTTACAGTGAACGTAAAAGTCTAATCCAGTTGTAGGTGGTATTGCTAGGGTTTCAATGAGCAGGGAGCGAATACGCTTGACCCGACTCTCGATCTCTTGGTTCTCGTCCTAAGCTGCCGTTGGGTCGTCCCCTTATATACACGGGTTGACGCCCTGCGGCCTACAGAGTCCCGGCCAGCTTATACAACGTATCCGTCTCGGTGACCTTTTCTTTCCTACCTTACAAAATAAGTCTACATACATGGCGGTTTATATCCACGGGCTTTAAGACGCCTTCGGGTTTGGGCCCTCTATCAAGCTTATCTATGAACTTCCATATGCTCTTGGGCTTCATTGAGATGAATCGCCATAGGGATGACCCGGCCCCTCCTGGGCGGGTCATATCTAATAGTTATATCCCAAACATTAGGCCCCAGGTTGACTTGAACTTGTTCATGTCAATCTTCAACACTTAGAAAAATCCTTCCTCCTCATATTGTGAAGTGTTGTAACCCGCCATGACGTCGCGTCCGAAAGCTACGCTAACCCAACATGACATCACCTGCAATTAATGTTATATAGAATCCAAATCTTTTTCTTTACTGACTCTCCGAAAATCGAGGCGCCCGTGCCAACACATATCCATTTTACTATTCCTCGATTCCCGTGTCTGTCGTTTATACTTCCAGGCCTATAAATAGGGCCACAGAGTCACCTTCCATTCTTCTACTTTTCCTTATTGCCTTCTTCCTCCTCGCGGCGCATCGACTCGCATGAGCTCCGCCTCCGCCAACCTTTGTCCTCGACCTCAACTCCGGCCGCTGCATCACCCTGATCAGACCAGAGAACCACGGTGCCACTCCGCTGCCCCAACAACATCAGTAAGACATTCCTTCTTCCGCCATAGATCTTCCATTAGGTTTCATTGGTGTTCGTCAATGTTCGTCGCCGCCCATATTTCTCTTTGTTTTAATCCATGGACTAGATCCGAGATCCACATGAATCTTTGCGCAGTAGTAGTTTTAGCACCTGTTTCTGATACTAGAATATATCCTCATCACAATAGATCTCTTCTAGGGCACCTCTACCTTTCCACTGTCACCTTTGTAGGTTTCGAGTTTATTTTCTTTTCTGAACAGCGGTAGATCTGAATTTGTAGCCTCAACCTGTGGAACCTATTTGTCCCAACACTTAGCAAATTATAGCCTTGGTAGATCTGGAATGTCTTTGGTCATGGCGACTTATTCCGCCGGCTTATTGTTACTTCATATATCATTAGCACTTGCTTAAGCCGCCATTATAAACATGCACTGTACTTGTTAACTTGCAATTTTATCAACCATCTTGAGTTGGCAAATTATTTCCTGTCTTTTAGGTTGTTGTCGGTGTCAAAACCGGCGGATCTCGGGTAGGGGGTCCCGAACTATGCGTCTAAGGCGGGTGGTAACAGGAGGCGGGGGACACGATGTTTTACCCAGGTTCGAGCCCTCTTGGTGGAGGTAATACCCTACGTCCTGCTTGATTGACCTTGATGATATGAGTATTACAAGAGTTTATCTACCACGAGATCGAAGAGGCTAAACCCTAGAAGCTAGCCTATGGTATGATTGTTGTTGTCCTACGGACTAAACCCTCTGGTTTATAGACACCGGAGGGGGCTAGGGTTACACAGAGTCGGTTATAAGGGAGGAGATCTACATATCTGTATTACCAAGCTTGCCTTCCGTGCCAAGGAGAGTCCCATCCGGACAAGGGACGAAGTCTTCAATCTTGTATCTTCATAGTCCAACAGGCCGGCCAAAGGATATAGTCTGGCTGCCGGAGACCCCCTAATCCAGGACTCCCTCAGTAGCCCCTGAACCAGGCTTCAATGACGATGAGTCCGGCGCGCAGATTTGTCTTCGGCATTGCAAGGCGGGTTCTTCCTCCGAATACTCCATAGAAGATTTTGAACACAAGGATAGTGTCCGGCTCTGCAAAACAAGTTCCACATACCACCACAGAGAGAATAATATTTCCACAAATCTAATCTGCTGACACGTTTAGCAGCATGACATCGCATCATGGCCCGGTCATTATTCGAACCGTTTTTCTCAACCAGCACTGCACATGTTGCGAGGCGGTTTTCTTGACACGTCCTGTCGAAGCAGAGATTGTGTCCCCTTATTATGGGATTCTCATCAATACGGACGTGGGTAACCCAATCGTGCCCATTGGTATGACTCCTCGATTTAAGGCAACTCCCAAAAGGCCACGAGGAGGACGCTTGATATTCACCTTCTTTATAAAGAGGCCAAGGCCTGTCCTTTTTCCTTCTCGTACTCAATCGAATCCTTCCCCCGCCTCGAGTTCCAACACCCAAGGCTCAGGTCAGGCGCTCGGACCTTCAACCATGTCCGGATCCAACCTTCAAGGTCGGTGGATGCCTTCCTCTGTCACAGAGGAAGACATCAATAAGCTAAGAGAGGTCAGGTACTTGACCGCTGAAATCTGGCACAGGCTGCCTACTCGAGGGCAGGTCATTCCCAGTCCCGAACCCGGCGAGAGCGTTGTATTCATCTCTCACTTCCTCCGAGGGCTAGGCCTCGCTCTGGATCCCTTTGTTAGGGGGCTCATGTTTTATTATGGGCTGGATTTCCATGACCTGGCCCCGGATTCCCTCCTTCACATCTCGTCGTTCATCGTCGTATGTGAGGCCTTCCTCCGCATTACCCCACACTTCGGCCTGTGGCTCAAGACTTTCAACGTGAAGCCGAACATGATCGAGGGGCGACAGGCAGAGTGCGGAGGTGCCGTAATAAGCAAAAGCACTGATGTTCCATGGCCAGAGGGTTCCTTCCCAGAGGTGTCTAGTTTATGGCAACGTGAGTGGTTTTATAACACAGCTCCCCGAAGTACCAAGTGGGTAGCCGCCCCTGCCTTTCGCTCGGCGCCCCCACCACAACTGACGCCATGGATCAACAAGGGGCTGGACTGGGGGCCAGTAAATGATGTGCCGATATTGCAAAGTCGCATCTGAGATCTCCTCGAGAGAGATGTTAGCTTGGTCACGGTAAAGCAAGTTATGCTAGTTCGTCGGGTCCCGCCTTGCAAACGTCGACCCCTCCGTATGTGGGAATTCAACCAGGAGGGACCGTGAACTATTCAGCACTTGCTTGGCATGACGCTCGAAGATATGTACAAATTGTTCTTCGGACCACAAATAAAGTGTCCGGAAACCACCGTGGATGCGGTTCTGAGCTATAATTGCCCAGATACTCAAGTAAGTAATCCTGTGGCCGAACACGCTGTCTTTTTATTTATCACGACATCATTCTGAAAAATTGCTCTTTGACTAGGACTGGGTAACAAAGGAGAAGATGATCAGGTGTTCGCCCCCCCTTCCCGAAGGCTCAGCATATCCAGTACTAGCTAGAATGCTTGAGTCGGCACCTTATCAGGCGCCCTAAGGGGAAGATAAAGGGGGGAATAAAGAGGCTGAAAGCAGGCCTCACTCATTATTCATCCAAACCAAGGGAATTAGTGCCTCCACAAAGGAGGATAACCAGGGAGAAGAATCTGAAATTCTTTCTCCCCAAGGAAGGAAGAGGACCACCTCTGAAGACCCGGAAACAAAGGTTTCCAAACGGGGGAAGAAATCTTCGCCAGAGGGTCCTGCCTCGGAGGGTACTCTCGCCGCACAGCGCCCGCAAGGAGATCAGCCCTCTACCAAGCTGTAAGTAAACAAAAAGTACTTAATAGTAAAAATATCCTACATTACTTCTGAAGACAATAACCGAAGCATATATCTTGTAGTTCGGATCGTAGCCCTTCCCGACAGAGTTCGTCTTCGGGGGATCTTCTTCCGAAGATGATGGAGAGCGAAACACCTCCCCCTGCCACCCCGCGTTATGAGGCAGGCGACCCTGAAGTGTCGTCGCAGAGGGTTTCTCCTAATCCGCCAAGGCCAGAGGGTAATCCCAAATTCCTCAGTATTCGGCTCCTAAAGAGAGCAACAGAAAGAGTCCGGAACCGTCCGGTGTGCGATCGGGCGCACTGAAGGATCTTTTGGAGCAAGCGGCCATCTCAGAAGCGCATCATACGCTAATGGGTACGGTGATTGAGAGGATTTCATCCGCCGAAAGCGGGTTGCATGAAGCTTTTATAAGTCTGCTGAAAGGCTTTGAGGTACGTGAAATAGTGTATGTTTTTGACAATACCGCACACGTTAGGTGTGCCCTATGCAGATAGTAGCCCCTGAGAATCCGGTTGCCGTCGAGAACGGCGACAAACAGAGGATTATAGTCCCAGGTAATAATCAAGCCGCCTTCATGTGCAGGTGGCTAAAGATCCGGTGGCTAACCGGATTGATGAGTTTGCCGAGCTGAAGCGGCAATTTGATGTGGCAGATGCCGACATCGTGCTTGTCAACAAGCGGCTCGACGAGGCACAAGGTATGTGATTTCTCCGGTGATCAACACATAGTAAGAGGAGCATGATGCCAGTATCTTTAATATGTTGTGACTGCAGATGGAGCTGCCGTCGTGGAGATCCTTCGGGCGGAACTTGCCCGAGCCAAGGAACAAGCCAGAAATAGTGATGCGGCCGCTCTAAAGGCGGTCGAAGAGCAAAGGGCCGAACAGGCTGCACATTGCCAAAGCAAGGAAAAAATAGCCAAGATGGCCGTTGAGTTGAAAGTTGCCGCCGACCGTTACTAGCTTCTTGAAAAAGAAAGCCGAGCGAAGGCAATGGACCTGGAGAAGGCCATGGTAGCAACCAAGGAAGCCCGCTCCAAAATCAGAGTGGCAAAGGAGGAGCTGCGTCAAGATGGAGATATCGCGGCTGGGAAGCCCTTTCTGTTGCGGACGAAGTTCGGGGATCCGAAGTATGCCCCTCTTGATCAACTATGGAGTTTTGCAGACGCATACGTGGATTTGGCGGCAAGTGCTGGCGATGCGGCCGAGTACTTGAAGGATCAAAAATATCATGAAGTGGAAAAGTTGTTCTGGTCATAGTTCAATGTTCCAGTGCGTCCGCTACTGTTGAATGAGCGAATGGCCGAGTGGGCCGAGCTCCATAGGTTGTCCAGGCTTACCATGAGGTCTATTGTGGATCATCTCTGGCCGGAAGGGCCAAGGACGAATAGTTATTTTAGTTTAGTGCAACAAGTCCTTGGTGCCATGCCGCACATCGACACCATGAAGAGGTCAGCGTGCATAGAGGGTGCACAGATGGCACTTGCCCGTGTTAAGACATACTGGGCAGAGATGGAGGCCACCACTATTGCAACCCAGAGTTCGGCCATGGGTCGAGTATCTGCCGAGCACTACTTTGAAGAAGTCCTTGAAGGCGCTCGTTCAATAGAGGCTCTGTGCTTGAAGAATATTATGTTCTAGTGACATGTATTCCCATTGTAAAAAACAATGTTTTATTGAATTGTCAAGGCTGTGTTTATACTTTTGCCTGAAAGTATTATGATGCCTCCTATGCGGCCGTTTATGTATATATGTATATAACCTAAAATTTTGCAGTCGTCGGCTTCAACCCCCACGTATATAATGCGGGGGTGTTGATGAGGACATCAATACAATTGTTACACCCACAGCCCCTGCTGCTATACATACTGGACCAATTACTAGAGCTCGTGCACGCCAACTAAATTACCAGGTACTTTCGTTTCTTGGTAATGATTCTAATGTTCATGAGAATATGATGCTGCCTAAATTGGATACATTTGTTTTGCTTACAAATGAAGGGCCTAGCTTGGAGAAGGATGAACATTGGAGCAAGAACAAGCATGGAGATGATGGCATGCGCAAGGGGAACAATAACGGAGTTACAAGTGATGATTTCAGGACTTTGAAGCCACCATAATGGGTGCATGAAGCCTTGGACGAAATATACAAGATGCCACTTCATAAATTTCGTCCCGAGGCTATTTTAGGTGCTGCGTCACCTTATTATTGGGCCAGGCCCATGTAATTTCGAAATACATAAGTATAGGCTATTTTTAGAGTCCGTATGTGTGGGGAAACAAGAGATAGGGTTGATTTCGGACCCCTCCACCAAGGGCCACGAAATTCCCCCCTCTTCCTCCATATATACAGCCCGATCCATATCCCAATACTACCACCGCTGCCATATACCACCACCATATATCCACCACCAATTTGAGTTCCTTGCTTATTAGGTTTGTTTTCGGGATCAATCTAGATTCCGATTCGTGTTTCCTTGCCGGAGTCGGGTAGCCACGCTCCGTTTAGGCCCAAAATTTTCCGAAAACGCATTTTTCGAAAAAATTTCTGGCTATCCTATTTTTAGGTGTTTCTGAGTGTTTTGAGACAGGTGCCATTATAGGAAGTTTTTTTTGACCCGTTTCCAGTTTTTGGGTCCGGGCAGTCAAAAAAAAAAAAATTGGTCAAAAAATTTCGTGCCCATCCTGTCAGTTTGAGCTAAGAA